>NC_084666.1:12109807-12410057 GCF_028389875.1 Rhea pennata | reverse complement strand
CTTTTTAATGAAGCTTTTCACAATTGACACTTCCCCAGCAAAAGGTAACACAGGTCATTCTGTTAAACAGAATATTCTTCCATCCGTGACAGCACAGCTGATCAGAAACTGTTATTTCTGTTTCATCTGAGGGGAAAAAATAGATTGTTATCCATAATAATGCTCTGATGTCCTAAAGCCGTATCACCAGACTGCTAGCAATCGGTATTAATAGCACAGGTGGAGAACAGGTAGCAGATTTGTAATTGCCATTAACTAGTAAATATATGAAACTAAGAAATGTGTGGTATTCAGTTCTTGACTGACAGTGAAAATGCTCTGCATTAGTTCCCAGCTCTGTAACAGACTTGACATCTACGCAGTCCTTTGGGTAGCAGAATTGGGGGATAATGGGGGAGGAGAGAAAGGATCTGAATTGCTTAGCACCTATGATTAGGATCAGATTTTCAAGAGATGAGAGCACTGGCTCCTGACATAATCAGAAGGTTTCTGCTTGGGGTCACAACAGGAGATGCTGTATACCCAGCGTTTTTGAGAACCAGATCTTCATTTGCCTGCTCCAGTAGAAGCTAAGATATTTTGAAACTACAGCCACAGTTTTTCTCCACTGACTCACCAGATGGAGAGCAATCGTAATGTTTTTCCTTTTTATTTTATCTATTTTCTTGATATACAGTGTAAGTGAAGGGCAGGACCTGTCTCTCTTCCTCTGTGCTCACATTTCTGTTCTGCTGTGGTTGATACCAAGTCCTGTAAGTATCCAGAAGTCCTTCAGATCCACCAGTTGTTTTTTTAATCTTTTGAGACAGGATCACGTTGCCTTTTATTGTCAGGGATTTCTGAGAGCAAGGCCAATATGCGTGTGTAGGCTGAGTTAAGAGGAGCAGAGTGTCACATTCACTCCTAACAGGTGAGGATCTAAACCAGGACAGGGTGAAAAAGAAGGAATTGCTCCAAGGCAGTCAGGAGCACTGCAGTAGCTGGGAGAGAAGGGAAGCAGTAGCAGAAAGCTGTAGGTCCTGGAGATGTTTTTTGAAGAGTGGTTCAGGAAGCAGCTGTCATATCAGCAGTCAATTCCACCCAATCACACTGAGCCACCTACAGTAGCTCCCCTTTTGCATGTCCACATCAGTGCTTATTTCCGCATGTGAAAGACATAAAGAAATAGTTGTGTCTGAGTAGTAGGCAGTTGGATAGAACTGGTAAGAGCAATTAATGAAAAGAGTAAAAAGATGTGTTTGTGAAAAAGGTAACATGTTCTGTTCTGGACATAAGGAAGGAAGACTGACAGTAAGGAGAAGATGAAGGAGGAAAAAGCATTGACAGAGTGGTTCTCAGGATAAAACTTATATCTGTATTTGGTACAGAAAAGCAAGGCAATTAGAAATCCAGTTTAGTGATACTGTTCTGTTTCTTTGTGAAGAAATGCGATTTTCAGAAATCACTGTGCTTAGAAAGGGAAGGACAATCCGTCCATCCCACATGAGGAGTCTGTCTTTGCATAAACCTTGGCAGGTTTAAGGATTCAGTTATTGAGGTTTAGGAGATAGAGAGAGGGAGTGGATGTTTCTTAATATCTCTTTCTTGCCCATAATGAATTGGGAGTTACAGCTTTTAGTTTGATGGAGTTACCTTTGGCAGGGTGGAATTACTTATGTACACAGAAGTAATTGTAAAGAAAGATTATTTTCTATTATTGGTATTTTTTTAAATTTCTCTTGAGGTGATTGAAGAAATCATTTTGATAGTCCAGTCTGAAGATAAGTTTTGACACTTTTCAATCATTCCTTAAACAGTTTTTTATGACTTAGGAGACTCCAGCTATATAGTATAGATAATGATGATATCTCTGTGTAAGGCTGTACTTGTAAGGCAGCAGGACTTGTAAGGCTGTACTGAGATTTTTGCCCAGATAAATTGCATAAAACCCACTCTGGGTTATTGTATTTCTCAAGCAGCAAAAAAATATTGAAGGTTGTTGAAATGACTCTAGTAAATATATTCGCTCTGCCAGTAAAAGCAAAATAACCTAAGTCTTAGAATGATTTGCACCCCCATATTTGTCTGCCATGTTTTGCTGCCATAGTATGTATTTCCACTTGCATTAGAACACACCAATACTGCTGGAAAATAAGACTCATACTTGATTTTACCTCATTTTAGCCACTTGTCTGTTTTTTGCAAGATTACCATTTTAGAGTGAAAGGCTATGGTACACACTTAATTCTTTCCAAGTTGCTATTCAGTCCAAACTTAATGAAATATAAATTTCATTCTTATAACAGCCCACTGGAGTTGCCTTCCAGGTCATTTATGAGAGAAAAATCTCAGATTTGGACATTCATGACAGTGTGATTGCAACAGGACCTGCTCCGGTTTATCCTCTCCAGTCAGCCTCCTTTGCACTTTCAGAAACTGGTTATTTAGCCTCGTTGGCTAATTGATAGGAGGCAACTAAGTCTCAGGCTATTGTGACCTTAGTGGATATGTTTCATTACTGTCCAGTGGATTTGGGTTGTTTTGCCTCTGGCATATGCAGGAATTATCCTCTACTCTGAAATTTAGCAGTAGGATCAGCTGGGATCTCAGAAATTGTGTCATTTGAGAGCTATGAGAACAGGAGGAAATGTATGCTTTTTCTAAAGGAATGTGTAGAAAACAGTGATGATGCATGAAGATAGAAATCAGGGAATGAAAGAGACAAAGTAAATAGTTTGATAATTCAATGCATATGTCTATTTATTTATTTGCGATGGGCATCAATGGATATAAATTTGGATTCAGGTCTTGTATTATCATATTACTTCCTAGCCCCATGGGTGAAGATTGTCTTTGCAGAAGACCAGAACTTTCTCAGGATTTGCTCTGCGGGCAGGCCTGTCTTCTGCTCCGTCTGCAAGGTGCCTTCTCAGTCTTCTATTCTGCAGCACTATGTATATTCATGAGTAGATCATATTTTAGTAAGAGTGATAGAAACTGTGTGCAAGTGCCTCCTTGAAAAGTATTTTCTCATCTCATTGTGATCAGAATGCATTTTTCCATTAACTCAAATAAGCTGATACAGAACTCAGCATCCAAAACCACTGGTAGATTCACAACTCTAATTGAAGGGACATTCTTTTCTGAAGCAAAGAATGATTTACACTGATTTGTGCTCAGCATGATGTGATGTGATGTGACTGTGATTCCTTTTTACAGAGTATTCCAAATACAGTCCTTTCAGAATTTGTAGCGTAGTGGGGAATGCTTTTGCTTTTTTCCTCAGAGTGATGAGACTTCTAATGGTAATTACTAGATCTAAAAATAGATACATTAACTAACTTTCAGATCAGATATAAGGATAAAGTTATTATGCACTGATAATGTAATTATTAACTCTTCATGTTGTATTGAGCACCTCTTTACTATATGAAAGTCATGAAAATGAAGCTGAAGACAATCTTGCAAATACTGGTGTGCTATAGAGGATAAAAGAGCTCCAAGACCTGCACTCTTACTCCTCTGAAAACCAAGACACAGTTACCACAAAGTGTTTTACTTCAGCAAATGGTCAAAACAAATCTGGTTCTTCACCCTTCTCTTATGTAACAAAGGATTTCTTATTTCAGAAAACATCTTATATATTAAAATGAAGCAGGACTGTATAGACCCCTACCTCCCGTGTCTTATCAACCTTTTTTTTTGTAGTTCTACCTGCAATTTTTACATTTTCAGATGTGACTGAACCAAATTTTATAGCAAGAGATTTTATTACTCAGGGTAAAGATGTGTTAGACTGAACTTCAGGTGAATTTAATGGTGTTTACATTTGGCTCTGTTGCATCTAGAACAGAGTGTGAGATTGAGTGGGTGAAGACTACACTTATTGTGTGGAAAATCTGCCTTTGAGATGCTGTAATGACAGGACAGAAATTATTTATTTCTCTTCACCATACTGTTTGTTTTCTTGCACATTTACTATTACGTTGATCTGTTATGTGCATTACAACAATAGTTTTATATTAAGTAGTCAAAAGGTGGACATGGAAGATGAGAAAAGCACACTGAACACAGCCTATGTACTCCTATTGAGATATGTATGTAGTGGATTTTTTAAAAAAAATACTTGGAGAAAGGGCAGTTCTAAGAATAAGTCATATTTTAGTACCATCATCTTAAACTTGCAATGCACATACATCTTATCTCCATTGTGTTAATGGGTATCATAAAGCACAGAGAGGTAATAGGGACATGACTCCAGGTCCCATAGTGAATTGCTGGGGAAATCTCAGATCTAGCTTGGAGTCCTGACTCTTTAGCACCTGTTTTTGCTGCCTGTCCATCACAGCTACATCCGTGTTAAGATCCAACAGCCATTTTGCATCCAGGGAATCTTGTTTAAGCGATCAATATGATGGCTTTGCCATACTACCCTGGTCTGTGCCTGGCATTCTTGCCATTCCTTTTCCAGAGTGTAACCTTCAACAGAGAGGTAGAAAACTGAGTGGATTTACTATAGCTTTAAGATCTTGTGTTGAGGGGGAAGGCATTGTGAGTGTGTAATTTCATTATAAATGTTCTGTTTAGAAAAGGCGGTGTGCTTTTCGTAACCATGGTCTGCATTTGTGTGGTGCAGTGTGCTTTGAGAAACAGTTCCTGTACCTTGGCAACTTGCTTTATGCTACGCCGTTCACAGCCGATTGTTCAGTTACCATCTCTCTCTTGAAAAGATATTTCTTCAGTGAATTAAACCTCATGAAGCTTTCTTTTCTTTTTCTTACGCTTAACAAAGGGATTAGGAATTAATAAAGATCGCAGCTGATTATTTGATCTAAAGATACGATTGCTGGATTTAGGCAAAAGATACAAATGTTGTAATGCATTCCTAAATTATAAAGTTAAGCATAGACAGAGTATTGATGTAAAAACAAACGATTTTTCATTAAATGAGAATTCAGAATATCACATTATCATGTCATTGTGTTACAAAATGTGAACTATGGAACATCAAGTGCTTTCCTGACAGGCCCAGATCTGATAGAGCACAGACATTATTTTGATTGCAACTTTTGATGGACATACTTGTATGAATGTTACTTGTTTAAATTGCCTATAACCTACAGTCCTTTTTCTCCTTCCCCTTCAGTGATAGTTTTTCAACTTGTAGTTTCACTGCAAGTGCATGAATAATGCAGACAACTGAAAAGATGTACTGTTGGATTGAAAGAAAGAAAAGACATAAATCCCCAACATGAGCGTGATAAATATTGAGTACTAATGACAATACAAAGTTGAAATGCTCTTTGTGAGATGATCTGCATCCCATGAATGTTTCCAATGCCTTGCAGACACATACAGACTTACTACATTTTCATTTTACTGGTAAAATGCAGTAGTGCCTGGTTAATGGCTTATTGCGTGAACATGTGGCTAGGCTGTAAAATTTAGCAGGGTATTTCGTGTATTTCTGAGAAATGTCTCAATATGAGACAATCATATTTCAGTGAGGTTAAGGAATTATATTGCCATAAAATTGGTTTTAGCTGGAAGTCAAATCTGCACTATATTGAGCCATATGGCCACAGTTCAGTGAAAGATGCTTCGTCTATTGTGGATGTAGATTCCACTTTCCATAATAAACTTAATCCTGTGTTCACAGATATTCCCACTAACCAGAGATGAAACATATTCACTGATTTTAAATCCGAGTGTGGAAAAGAAAGATGTCAGCAACTGTTTTGTATTAGAAAAATGTTGATGTCTTGCTACAGCTGCCCTTTCTGGTCAGGTTTTTGTAAGTCTGACTGGGCTGATGACCTATGCTGTGTTCCCTAGAGGAACCTGTGAGCATCCCTGTCATCTGGCATCTGCAGAGCTGGGTGTCAGCTCTGGACAACACTGTGTCCCGTTGGTCTGTATGGAGGAAAGGTAGTTCTCCAGAGCTTGTTGTAGGCTAGAGAAGCACCAGTACTGTAACTTGAAGTTTGGATACTGGGCTATATTTTACTTCTGCTGAGTCTGCAATTGCTAGCTGCGGCCTGAGGCAGGGTGGGGAGGGGGTGCTTCTTGATGGCCATCTGGAGCCATAGCCCAAAGGTGCTGTGCTGCAAATGCAGGAGACACTGGGATCAAGGAGAGAGAGCACGAGATGGGAACCAGATGAGTGGGTCTTGTGTGAGACTTGGCAGGTTGGGTATGTTATTGTTCGGAGTTTGTAGTGATTTACCATTTCCCCAAATTGATGTGGGTCACTCTGAGAGAAAAAAAAAAAAAAAAGAGAGAGAGAGAAGAAGAGGAGGAGCTTCAAGTTCTTGCTTCATCCTGTTAGAACTAGCTGTGGCCAATCTGACATTTCTGATCTTGTTTCCAGGTGAACAGTTCAGCTTCTCAATGTCTTGCCATGATTATTGTCAGTTAGCATGGTGCCGTGACAGGTTTTTCAGGTGTGAACCTGCATTTTTTCTGTTTTACTTTATCTCTCTCTGGCTACAGCAGTTTTGACAACCTGAATCATGTCTAACCGCTCATTCATACCCACTGGCTCCTCACAAAACAAGTCCACGTTTGTTTGCAAAGTCACATCCATAGCTCCAGGATACTGAAAACTCTTGCCTGGTGCTAAACTTTGGAAAAGATGCTCAAAACATGGCCTTTAGCAGGCTCAGGCAGCTCACTAGTGTAGGTTTAGCATCTCTGGAAACTGCAGAAAGCACGAAGGAAGGTGATGCAAGTGGGAACCTCCGGTGCTGAGCTGACACGTCAAACCCCTGGCATGTCGGCTGCAATGGGTGAAAGCAAGGGAGCTGCTTCCTGCGTATGGCAGTGGAAATGAGGGCAGTGCGTAGCTCATTTTAAGTAATTTGCCATAAATGTTTAAGGTCACCGTCTTCAAATATGGCCAAGTTCTCATTTAGAAGTTAAAAAAAAAAAAAAAGGCTTTGAGTTCTAAAAATGCTCGGCACTTCACTGTAATCCCCATGGCTAGTCTGTTTTTTACAGCTATATTTACTTATATCATGGCTGTACCTACAGGCAAATGTACTGCTGTGCAATGTGAAAGAGAGAGACAGTCTTGCCCTGGGCAACTTGTAATCAGATTGACAGAGAAACAGATTTTAAAATGTGCTGGTTCCTTTTGAAAATTGAGCTGAGACGATAGGTGTGCTGGCTGCGTTTTAGACAACATGAGCCCATTGCTGCTGTTTATGAATCCCAGCTGCAGTATTAATTCTGCATTCCTAGACCTTGACTTACACAGCTAAAACTGTCACAAATTTTGGTTACTACCTTTTGAAACATTTTGATATAGGTTCCTTTAGTTCTGTATAAACATGCATTGTTTTAATGATCAAATAAAAATTATTAAACAAGAATATTCTATAAACAACAAAGTCTGTTTGGAGGCAGTTTGAAAAGACTAAGCACCTACCTCTCCTTGAAGAAGATTTTTTTTTTTTTTGATACATGTAGCGTATGTGATATCTTTGTATGGCCAATAGGCCCTTTTGTTTTCAGTAGCAATAATTTAGTTATAGCCTATTCCTTTATGAAAGTTTTACTGGCTGCTTATTAATTCTCTCAAAGAAATGTCTCAGAGCAAGCTGATGAAGGAAGGTAGATGTGAATGTGAGACATTTGTCAGGGAGGAGAGTAAATAACTTTCTCTCTCTCTTTTTTTTTTTCCCTGCCTGTCACCAGACTATTCAACTTGCAATAAGTTATCAAGAACTGTAGTAAATTAGTATGCCACCTAGGACAGGCTGTTGATTATTGTGTGATTTCTATTTACTTTTCTGGAATGGGCTGCAGTCTCAGACGAGTGCTTCTTTCAGGAAACTCCTATAAATGACAAAAGGCCCCCCTTTTCCCCAGATATAGATTATACTGATGGCTTTTAATTAACTTTTAATTATGTGAAAGAGGCTCTTCATAACTCCTAATATTTCTGGGTTTATGGTTCATCCCTCCTGGCAAACTCGCACCGTCCAGCCTCTGCACAATAGGTGGAGGTGTAGTACAGTGAGTATGATGGTGCTCACAGGTCTTTAGGCACAGTGCCTCCTATGCAGTTGATAGGAAAGACTGTAAATATTCCTGTGGTTTTAATCAGTGGCTAACTGTAGTCCAGAACTGCAGTGGATTAAAATGTAAGAGGAAGAGGACAAGCTGTCCCAGAAAGATGCACTGGAAAGGAATTTATAAACATACGAAGATACACTTTGTTGTTTGCAGGGCTAATGCTGACAGAAAAAACAAAAAGGACAAAAAGTAAATTTTGGAACAAATCTGAAAAGCAGAAAACTCATTTGAAAGTGTTTTAAAATAAAAATGAGCAAATAACCATTCCTAATTATTATAATCGGTGCTAGAAAATTTAGAGTGGGATCTAGTCTTTTTAATTGAGGAGTTTGACAGAGATCTTGCTTCATCAAAATGTTAGGTGCTTGGCCTACCTAGGGGCAGTCAACCTAACTCTACCCAGACATCTAGCTTTCTCCAACAAGATGGACAGAAACCTCTGAAAACTCTCCTTGGCTCTAGTCTCCCAACTAGTCTAAGAATCTTCCCTTTCTCTGTTGACTGCACAGGGAACATGTTTGTGAGGGAACATCAAGTACTACTGTTGCTGAGATAACAGTAATTGTTAGGTGCCTCCATCTGTGTAGCATTTTTTCAGGGTGGTACTGAAAAATAGTAAGGATACCGTGGCATTATATGGGCTGCATTGCTGTTTGTGACTTAAGTGGGTTTTGGGTGCACCAATAGGCAAAAATTGGAGCCTGCCCTAACCTCAGAGGGATAATTATTGGCCCTGGGCTCAGGATGTGATTGAAAAATGGTGCCAAGCTTGTTGCTGTAGTGAGCATTATGGCCCTGATCACTCAGGGGAAGGTTGAAAGAAATGCTGATTTTATGCTGATAGCATTAAGTGACAAGAAGCTTCAAATACTTTGTAGGGAATTTAACTCCTTGTCTTTCTTTTGATGCCTTGCTTGTAACCTGGGGATGATGGTATATCTCTCGCTGTTGTGATGGTTCTCAGAAAGTGAACTAAGAGGAACACGCAGGTATGACATATGTAGATGATACCTATAAGTTAATGCTTTCTCTGCACAGAATGAATTTTGATATTCCTCTTTCAGAATGACGTTCACTGCTCAGGATGGAGAAATAGGCTGATAGGAACTTTGTGAAGTTCAGGAAAGGGAAATGCAAAGTCAAAAAGGCCAACTGCATACTTAATAAGCATGTAACAAGCAGGTCCAGGGAAGTGATCCTTCCCCTCTCTTTGGCAGTTTTGAGATTGACTCTGGAGTACTGCAAAAAGACACTATCATACTGGAGAAAATCCAGTGGAGGACTATCCAGATTCTGGGCTGCAGAATCAGATGCACACAGAGATTCTTAGGGAGCTTGGGTTATTCAGACATAAGAAGGGCCAAGGGAGATCTTACTGCTGTCTAAAAGCATCTAATGGGGAGATGAAGGTGGAGCCAGACTTGTCTCAGAGACACAGAGGAGGAAGGACGAGAGGCAGCAGGCACAGGCTGGAACATGGGAAATTCCAACCAGATACAAAGACACCAATTTGCATAATAAGAATGGTCAAACACTGGAACAGGCTGTCCAGAGAGTCTGTGGGACCTCCATCCTTGGAAATATGCAGAAATCAAGTGGATATGGTCCTGAGCATTGTGCTTTAACTGAGCATGCCTTGAGGAGAGGATTGGACCAGATGACCTCTGGAGGTTCCTTCCTACCTCACGTTTTTAATATTCCATACTCATAGGCATTCTAGGAATTAAACCTGGTAAATAATTCCCAGTAGCCTATCTGCTAGCACAGCAGATTATCTGAGGAGAACAGGTCAATAAGAGGGAAAAGCAGTCAGATGAACTTAAGTTTTGACCTAGAATAAGATTATGTTCATCTGGCAGGAGAGAAAGATATGGAGAGACTGTAAAAACATGCACCTTTCCAGTCAAGGAGCTAAATTCTAATGCAGCACCTGGACAGTATCCATCACTGTCTATCAAACACTAGGACTGTGTCTGCCAGACCAATAGCTGATTAGGTGAGATGAATTATTTTTATCCTTTATGACTAATTCAGGTTACTTAAGACTGTCTGTTCAGATCTGAAGGCATGCAACTCTGTATTTCTTTGTTTGCTATGTATATATATGCCAGGTGACCAGCAGATCTAGTCAGAAACATACACATCTGCATAGCTGAGATTAGAAATCAGCTCTGGAACAATGAGGCATTTTTTTTTCCTTCATAGACGTTAACTCTAAGAGACTGAGACCACTCAAAACATCAGTACAGCATCGGTTTAACATAAAGTAACTGGATGAAATGTAATGTTCGGTCGCTGGAAGTGGATGGCCATTTAACTCAAAAATTTAAGTTACATTGCAATAGGTAATTTTTCATAAAGAACAACTAAGAGTATTAGTATGAATGTTTTTCATGATTAATAATTAATAGCAGTATTTGCACATATTTATTTATTTACTATATGTATTTAATTTTGTTAAAATAGGGCTACTTCCTACTAGGGACAATCAGATGGCTCATATAGTGTTGGGTGCTTCTGGTACATCTGGAACAGATGCTATTGAACTCAAAAAATATCCAACGTGGAGATTTTGAGGAGAATAGCAGAGAGGTTTTTCATCCTTTCTTTGCCAGAATGTGGTTGCTCTTGCCAATGTATCTTCTTCAAATTTTGCTCCTCCATTCTTGAATTTTTCTTTCTGTGGTTCCTCCATTTCTCTCTTATAACACTACAGTAAGCACATACATGTTTTTTTTTATTCCCATCCTGTGATATTAGTGAAAAACACAGAGAAAATGGGATATATGTAAAGTCACATTTGAAATTCATGTTACAGTCTCAAGAACTAATACAAATTCTGAGTGCCAACCCAGTGGTAGGGCGAATGTTTCTTTCTGATTTTGCTCTAGCTGGGGTCAATTCCAGTGTCTGGGGAATGGTCAGTTTGCAAAGTTCCTGCTGACTTGAGAACAGAATTGATACCCCAAGACTAACTTTAGTGTGATATTTTTAGATCCCAGTGCATCTGCCTTTACTAAAAACAAAAAGCCAGAAAACCTCGACTATATACCTTTTCAGCTATATGATTTTTAAGCCATACCTTGTAGCTGAGTCTCTTTAGCAATATTCTTGTCAAGACAGAAAGCCCCTGAAATCTTCCTAGCTACCTTATTTGTCTGTAAGCACACTGCCAGGAATAGAGCTCTCCAACTTCTCACTTCCTTTTTTTTTTTTAAAAAAAAAAAAAAAAAAAAAGGATTACAAACTTTTCAAAAAATAAAGTATTATTAAAAATGGTACAAGGGGGATTAGTAGAAGTGTTTGTTTCCTCTCTTTCCTAGTCACTTTTAACTTTTCATTAAAATGTGATAAATAGAGCCAAAATAGCATGCTTGGACACAAGCAGAAAAATAGTAACTTTTGCAGGGGCATTTTGAAAATACAGTAAGTAGACTAAAGAACATTCATTCAGCCCTTTCTCCCTCATATATATGAAAACATCTACTGAATTGCCAAAGGTTTAGTAATCATATCACTCAACTGGAAAGACACCAGGGTTCATGTTCCTGCAGTGGCACATGTGAGTGCTCTAACAGCTGATCTACAGTCAGGGTCTCCGTCCCAAAGAATATTTTCTGTGCATGTATATAAGGTGGAACAACCCCAGTGGGAATGCTGTCCCCCCTGCTTCCCTCATGGACCTCAGGAATCATGCTGGTAAATCTGCTTTTTGCTGATTTTCAGCAAAACATTTCAGTTATGGCAAAGCAGTGGAAAAAATGTTTTATCCATCATCTTTCCATGAGCCCCAATCAACACCCATTCCAAGTGAACCTGGAGAAAACCAGCACAATGAGTGCCAGATATATGCATAAAAACCTACCTGAATATAAAATGGATACTTTACAACTGCAAAAATCTAAACCCTGATGGCGCGAAGTTTATTATCTGTAGTGCTGCTAGAATCAGGCACAGCAGTACTATAAGCTTCTGAATATAAAAGCTCTATTCTTCAGAGAAGTCCTTTTTCTATTAATGAGATTCAGCCTAATGGGACCAAAAATTACTTTAAAAGACATTTCCTTTCTGTTTTTCAAGGGCTTTTTTTCCAGTCCATTTGGACTGGGTATCAAAGATAAGGGAAAATACTTCAATAGCAAGAGCTTTTATAATTAAGCTTTGTAGCCTACATAATGGAGATATAGCCAAATTCAAATGAAAAATAATTACTGTTTTTTCAGGGCTTGCTTCCGCTACTCTGCCTCCCTTTCTTCTCCCGCTTCCATTTTCCCCTTCAAAACCACACAAGGAGTTGTACCTTACACATGCAAGACTAGCTTGATGCAGCTCCTGGGATTGTGTTTTCCCTGTGTTTTAGAAGGGAAGAGCTGTTCAATCTTTAACTATACCCAGACCTCCATAAAGGAGAGTACCTACTGCTCTTGAAAGGAAGCAAGTGCTTGCTGAAGGATAACCTCTTTCTTTAGTAACTCACTTCGTAGTGCCAGCTACCCCTTCAGATATGGGAAGAAACAATGATGTGGGACGCCTCTGAGAGACTTTGTAGATGATGCTAAGATGGGCATGGCATTTATCTTTTTCCTGTCTTTAGGAACCTCTCCCAATCCCTATGGCATTTTTAAAGGTCTTGGTGATTTCAACCAGCTTCTTCAGCCCACTTGAATGTATCCCATCTGGTTGCAGAACCTGTGTGTGTACAAATATATATATATATATATATATATATATATAATATATATATATATGTATGTATACATTTTTTCAACATGCTACAAATTCTTAAAAAGTTGTAACATAGCAATATAGAATCAGGAGAGAAAGGAATAGAAAACACTTGAAGTTGATGTCTTAGTTGTAGTTAGTGGTATCTTGGGAACATAAGGGGATGGCCTTTGGCTGTGAAAGCACTAGGGATCTGTTGAGAATTTAGGATAATAGGACTGGAGGAGACAATTTCCGTAAAGTCAGGTTCCCCATGGTAATGTCTGAAAAGCTGACTTCTCCAGTGTTCCCAGAAAATTCTCCTGGAGCCTTATGAGAGTTGAGGGCTATAATAAAAGGCCAAAGGCACACTTATAGCATTCTTAGTGTGCAAAACAGAAAAGATCAAGAGCAATACTAAAGAGTTTTACTTATTGCACAAGATGATGATCAGTCCAATATGATTCATATTTTAATCATAACAACTATCTTTCTTTCTTTCATATTTTTTCTCCATCCACTAATTACCATCCCTGTAATTTCTGTTCAAGCTTAGTGCAGTTTTTGCTGCCAGCAAATTAATGGCTGGAGACTAGGAACTGCTTGACCTATCTCTTCATTAGTTTGCATCAACACACATATTCAGTCATTTGCTGTGCATCCATTCCCCTGTTTGGTAAACACTTTTTTTTTTTTTTTAACTTATTTATTTTTTGCTCTGTGATGTCTTCAGGCAGAATATATTTACAGGTTTGTTGAAGGTCTGCAAAGTAACTTCTTGTATTTTATTAGCCTCCTAACGCTCAAGCTGAAAAGATCAGTGTGTGCCTATTCTGTCTGAAAAATAATAAGGCTTGTGGAGATACTGATGAGAAAGAAAGTAAATTGCCCATTTCTGCTGGGAAGTCCAACTTTTTTTTTTTTTTTTTTTTTTTCCCTAAGTCACGCAGAATTTCCTTATTTTATGGACACTGGTTATAGAACACTGCCCTGCTGTTGCCGGAGCTGGCAGTATGCCTCCCCCAGTGCGCTCCCCCAGTCAAACTGCTGACTTAGAGCATACTGGGAAAGGCCATCTCGTTTAGTTTCATACCACAATACATCATTGTAGATTAAACCATTTGAATATATGATAATATTAATATAAAATCATCTTACAAAACACCTAAAAACAAGTTTTTACTCTTTTTAGATTTAGAAGCTACAAACAGTACATTAAATGATCATGTCTGCTTAAGAACTAGCAATAGCCAGGCTAACATTAGACCTTGTAGGAAGATCAAAGGACTCTTCTGTTTTAACATTAGTCTTTTTTACTGAACAGTACTTTGCTGAAAAGTAGCGTGATGTGGAGACAGACAAACAAAATAGTAATATCCATAAAAAATAGAATTAGGTTTCTTAATCTTTGGTAAGGTCCACAATAAAGCTTCTGTTCTTCCTTCAACAATTCAGTTGCACACACAAGCTATGTTTCTAGCTCTTCTTAATTTGCAGTGATTCGTACAGATTCAGTAATAACTTTAACATTTCTGAGGAGTCGTTTGGGGGTAACTTTAAAGGAAAAATCTGCAAGGTTAAGTTCGTATTAGGAAGGCATTTCATTTTACTTTCTGCTTAGAATTACCCTAGGTTGATTCTTTAGTTATTGTTTTTACAAGTATGAGAGTAGAAGAACTATATTTCACTCTGCAGCTTTGTCATTCTTGAGGTATCAAGTCTTTCATATCATCCAAGAAAAAAATCATAATCCTTGGCAGTCCATTTTGTGTATTTTATGAATGCCATCTGAGAAACAACATCTCATTTACAACTGAGATCAAGAGCTGGAGTAATTTCTGTACCAGTCAAACACATCTAATAACACATAAATAATGTAAATAGTAAAAACAAGAAAAATAGATGAGTTAATTACTTAGTCTGAAAAATGTTGACATGTGATGGTAGTGCAGTTGAGCTATAAACTCTGCCCTATGATCAGCGGTGTTGCTACGAAGATTTAGGTTCAAAACTCAGTTGAAACAGTATGTAGATGTGCAGTTTTACGTGATGGTATCAGTGAGAGTTTTGATGCTGCCCTATACCCAGCAGCCTGATCTCCAGTTCAGCTCAGCACCTTCACCTAAGCCCTCTTTGAGATGTTCTTAATGGAAATTAATTGATCTTTGTGGGTATGGCTCATAGTTTAAAATTAGTTCTGTCATTAAAGTTTTTGCTCGAATGGTCCAGAGAGCTCGCCGCTCTAGGACTGAGTCCCTGTATGCAAATCATCTGTGTCCGGTGGGAGGTGACCTTTGAGGCCCAGGTTCCTCCTGCACTTTGCAACTCAATGCACAGGCTGCTGTGTGCTTAAATGAAAAGTTTCTGTATTTTGATTTCATATTCAGCCAAAAGTGAGTTTCTTCTTTCAGGTTCAGTTTAGAGTACTGTGGAATACCAGATGTTTTGATTTCAAACCACACACAAGATTATATAATTATAAAATGGTGGTTATCATCTTTCCCTCTGCTTACTGCAGAAAACTCCCATGGCAGGTCTGACACTATGAGTCTAGATATGTCTTCATAATGCAAATTTGGGAGATTTTTTTCTTTTTTTAATACTAGAGAAAAGGAAATGAGTATGAAAGCAAGAATTAAAGTTGAGAACAGCTTCTGAAGCTAAAAGAGAAGGCACAATTGGAATACGGAAAGTTAGAAGATTGCCTTGTGTTAGAGAAAGTGCTGATTAAGATCAAATTTATCTTGAGTTTAGATTGTGATTGGACCTAAACTGAGGGGAGGAGATTTATATCTCAAACACAGTGCAAGTGATGCATGGTAATATCCTGTGTTTATTGCCACTTGAATTACAGTATAGTTTTGAATTGCTGCCAAATCTACAGTTAAGATTTCCCAGTAATCACTATGATTATTCCAAGTCTTCATGGCAATAGTGGAGAAAAGGAAGTATGATAGTCAAGATACTGCAGCTTAAATTGTCAGACTCATTTTATCCTTTGGGACTCAGATTGACTGTGGTTCCACACAGCAGAAGGAATAGTTAGGCATATACATTTACGAGTCAGTCTTGAAAGCTTTCAGAATTATTTGTCTTCTGTATTTCTTCCTATTTCATCAGCTTTTCCTTTCTCCATAGCTTTTCTTTCTTTCTTTCTTTTCTTTTCTTTTTTTTAATTTCTGGAATGCTTTACTTCATATATATGCGTGGTATAGTATTTTTAATTTCTACTAGAAATCATTTTTGCTCACTTCCCATTGATCTATACTATATCCTATTTGTTCTTATTTCCTTGACAATCCATAGCATAGATTCTTGAAACATTCTTTTACCTCCATGTAACTATTACAAGTTATGTATCTGCATCTGATCTGAATATACACATGTATGTTATTGTGGTCATGGGAGATTAAGAAGTGAAGTTGGGGATAAACTGCATAATGCAAAGTTACAGTTTTTCTAAAAAGATTTTTAGAAAATCTGACAGGAGGGAGGAATGTTAAATAAAGTTGTTTAGAAGTTTGGGTGAAGTTTAGATGTGATGTATTCTGTTTTTTGGAGCCAAAAGTAGTTATTTATTTTGAATTTAAACCCTCAGCAATTTCTGTTAGTCAGCTCCTCTGTTAGTATGTCCCAGTTACATCTCTGCATCAGTCACAAGCTCCCTTGTTGGTGAGAAGCCTTGCTACTTGTTCTACTTCCAAAGTAAATAAAGCTTGTTATAGAAAGCTTTTAACTTTAACGTGGATACAATATTTACTCTGGAGTATTTTCTTCCATAAGTAGTGTTTGCCAGCGGGCAAATCTGAGCACCCAGTGTGTTGGCTGTGGGAAGCAAATCTGTATGCTTGGTACGTAATGATCAATTTAAACTACTGAAATATAAATCAGAACACTGAGGGAAATTCAAAAACATTTCATTAAATGATTTATGATTCTTGTGTGGATAAGAGTATAGTTGGGGACTCTGCCCTGTATGCTTCAATGTCCACAGTCTTTAGGCTAACTTTCTTCTCAGAGATTAAACTCTGAAAGGTGCATAGCTCATTTTTTTAACTGCAGCATTAGCAAATCTCAGTATGTTTGCATTCATTATATTTGGCATTTTGCTTATGACTTCAGTTTCTAGAATGATGTTATTGAATGAGTCCTACCTTTCATTTATTTCTGCTTTCTGGAAGCTGTTTTTGAATCTACATAGCACAGGAGAAATTTAGACCTACACTCAGGGATCATTAACAATGAAAAACATTCCCAGATTTATAAATTTAATTCCTTCATTATATTGAAGCCAATTGTATTGAAGCATAAGATCCATTAAGCAAGACGATGACACTGTAGTCCGGAGATTACCGTTCCACTCACGTGCTGTCTATGCATTTTCCAAAGAATACACCACACTGATTTGTTCTCCTAGCTGTATACGTTTTTAAAGATGTTAACAGGAGAGAATCAAGATAGTGACATTGACAGAAAGGGCTGTTTGGACTAGAAAGCAGAATCCAAAGGTAATAAACTTTCCATCTGGATTTAGTGGCATGCTGGTTCCAGTGCCAAGGCTTGGAAGGAAGGGTATCACTGCAAGCTGAGCATGAATCTCATGACCAGCCTTGGGCCCCATCCACGCATTCACATGCAAGGATGTGCCTAGACACAAGCTTTGGTATGAAATGTGGGGCTCACGCTGCAGCTGTATTGTGGAGGCTGCTTGGCCCCTTAGCCCTGGACCAGATCCTTCTTCTTGTGATCTGAGCTGGTCAGGAACCAACAGGGTTGAGCATTAGGTAGCTCAGTCAGCAAGCATTTTGAATTAATTTATTTCCAAGAAAAATGCTGGTGTTTTGAGTCTAAGTTGCAGCTGCTAGGGTGGCAAGAAAAGTACAAGGCTTTGCGCTGGACACTCCTTTCCACCCTGCGGTGCAAGCAATGGCACAGGGAAGCCATTCAGCTACACTGAATTTGAGGGTAGTGTTGTGCCCTTTGAAGAAAACTGATTTCTGCATGAGCATGTTACAGGAATCTTTGGATGCTGTATCTGGGCCGTGAGCAACGTACTTGGGCTACATATACTAATAAACAGATGCAGTTTGAAGAGTTCAGAAAAGGGAAAAGGAAGCCATTAGTTGCAATGGAAATAACAGATTACATTTAAGAAGGTGTCGTTTATACAGACTTTCCAATAAAAATGACAAATTTCATACTCTTGGGTAAAGAATATAATTTAAAATGTGGAAAATTTTAGACAAGTTATGGGCTTTTATTTTGCTCTCACACCACTATAAGAAGTAGATTTGGCATAATGTGTGGTTTAGTGCATGGTTTTATAGGTGGACCATGAATTCTGAAGTATATGTGAAACGCTCTTGTTCAGCAAAGTATTTCAATATGTGTTCCATGTTAAATATCTGAAAATTTTACAGAAATTAGTAGAACTGTGTATGCACTTCAAGTACATGCTTAAATAACCTGTCAAGTTAGAGCTTGTACAAATGTTGTATTTACAGCTTTTTCCCAAGAGTAATAGCACAAAAAACTCAATCCAGCTGTCATCTCTACATAATTCATTAGAACTTCCAATTTTTTTAAACTTCAACTCTACTTCAAAAAAGTAACTACATAAAAAAATGTACTGTTTTGTCTAATGTATTTGCTTGTATGTGTTTATATTATTGCAATTCTTTTTACATAACTGGCTGCCATTTATGTCTGTTAGCACTTAACTCTCACTGTATAGAAAAGTGATTGGGATTCTGTGGTTTCTTCTGCATCATTTGTTGAATAACATCGTTTTATTGTTGAAGTGTGAGCCAAATAGAGCCCAGCTGGCCTTTGAAAATCCATGTAGTGTTTGTATGCTAGCTGCTTGCAATCTAGTCCTGAAAAGATGATAAAAATGGATCCTCACAGTGGCATTTTTAGAACCACACTATAAGGCACTGGCAAACTGCAAAGGCTGAAAAAGTTGAAAAAAGTGTGACTGATTAAACTATATTAGAAGAATTTCTTTGTTATTGAAAGCCTGCCATTAAGTCCACACAAGGAGACAGCTGGAACTCTTACTTTGTCTGAGTCAAGGTATTAAATGAAAAGGAAACACAAATAAATGATTAACGCGTTTTTCTGCATCAAAACAAATTGCCATCTTATCCAAAATGTGTCAGCAGGAGAAGAGTGGTGTAGCAACCACTTCTTCTTCTTGAGTGATTCTTTTAATTTCACTATATTACTTCACTTAATTCACTTATATTCACTTAATTTCACTATAGCAGTGATTATTTGTAGATTTAATATTTACAGCCTCACATGAAGTGATTTATTTATATGGACATAAAAAATGAGTCTTTGTCAATTCTTCTTTGTTAGTCTTGAGATTTTTGCACATGGCTTCAAGAACCTTGGTCAGTTTGGGGTGATTTGAAATAGAAGTTACAGAGTTTAACATTCCCAGATTTGGTGAGGAAATATCAGTAGGACCTGGATGTGCTTTTCTCTTAGATACTTTGGAGTCTCTTATCCACAGAATTCTCATAAATAAGGTATGTACAAAATCAGACATTTACAGAAGAAAAATAAGTCTATGTTGTCTATTATATAAAAAATAGGCTTCTAAATATAAGGATTTTTTTTTCTCTTTTAGATAATTCTTGTAAGTTCTTCCCATAACGACCGTGACCAAAGTCTTTTCATAAGTATGGATGAAGGAGCCACTTTCCAAAAACAGCCCATTAGTTTCTTTGTGGAAACTCTCCTTTTTCACCCAAAAGAAGAAGACAAAGTACTTGCTTACACCAAGGAAGGCAAGGTAAAGCTCACAAATACTGTATTTTTTAAAAAATATAGGAATTATTCCATTAAGATGATATAAAACAGTTGTCATATGCTAATTACTGTTGAGTTTTATGAGTTATATATATTTTGTGAAATATCATTTGTCCATTAGGGAACCATATTCAGTTTTTTAGAGGCTTATCTGAATATTTATTGTATGCATCTCCAATCTCTTTGTTTTTCAGTAATTTCAATCCTAACATTTGCAGTTGACATGGATATTGCTAATATAGTTAACTACTGCCTCTGAAATGTGCTGCTCCTTATAAAGTGACCATTAGCAATTGTTCTTTAATTTACAGTGTAGTAGAAAGTTTATGAAGCTGAAATGCTGCCTTCAAAAACTGTTCTAGAGATGTAAAATAATATAAAATAAAATATACTTCTGTTTAGTTGTACAGCAGAAGAGGAGCTTAGGACTCACTGAATCTGTAAAAATACTGAATAATTCTTTCCCACACCAAGTATTTATACCAAATTCAGATTCCAAAGTTGTATCATGTTGTTGTAGATTCTGAATCTCTTTCAGTTTGCTTCAAATTAAATTATAAAGAGCAATGTCAATTTTCTGCATATGTTAGGCTAATCATGGGATGACTGAGCACATAATCCTGTAACAGTGTAGTTCAACTCCTTCTTAAAATGCCAAAACTGAAGCTGTGAAGTCACTGGGATTGAGGGCCCAGTAGTGATCTTGACTCACTTCTGTGTGTACTCCTGTTTTAAGCTGCAATTAAGTAGGCTGTAGGGGAGAAATAATAGAATGAAAATCATTAAAAATCAAATTAATTCACAAATTGTATGGACTGTATTGCTTTTTTACTTACTGGCTTTGATTATTAAATCCTAACACAGTTAACTGGTATGAATGTGACAAATACATGTTATGTGAACAAAAGACTTGAGGAAAGCTTATCTTATGAAAAGGTCTGTTTTCAGTTAGGCTTTTGTTTCTGGTGATAGATAGAGTTCCTGAACTGGGTATAGTCAAGACAATCAAATGACTCAGAAAAGGTAATTTGGGTGTAATGGAGTATGGTGGTATTTGGGTGAGAAGTGTATGCGGAAGCTGACCAACCACAGTAAGTGAGTAAAAATCTGGCTGAGAAAGAAAAGCGGGCAGGAGCTCAAGGTGAAGCATTTGTATAGTGCTTTGCTGAGTTATGCAAGATAGGGAGATTTTCAGGCATTTTGTGCTTGGATAATCTTCCAGAGGGAGTGATACTATTACTTGCCATACTTAAAATGTGACTGGACAAAAAACTACAAATTACTGAATAAAGAATATTCTGCATCAGTAGTAGAAAGGATTAGGTGATCTGACAGGCTTTCTCAGTCTATCAGTTTGACAGTTAAAGGAGATAATCATGAAGATTTACTGGACAAGTCCTACAATCTTTGTTTAAGTTGTATAGGAAAATAGGATAACTTTGACTATAACTGGATGAGTCACTTGCTTAAATTTTGTGTGAGAGCTGAAGTACTTGGCCTAGCAGAGAGAGGGAAATGAAGTGATACAGGCAAAGAAGGCATTGAAAATCAGACTGGCAACTCGGCATCAAAAGAGGTCACTGTATCAAAGTCAATGGTCTTGAGAGATAACGTTGATCTGAGTTTGGCCAAGGGCCAAACTCTGGATTTTCTAACTTTACCTTGACTTAAAGAAAGTAGTATCAGAAAGTAACATGATGTAAGTCTCAGCAGAAGCCATTACCTCCTATTACTCAAATAATTTCTTACAAAAGCACTCTTGAGAGTACAGCCAATGCAGGATAGAGTCCTTAATAAACAGCAGTCACTGAGGCTTCTCTGTCTGCTGGAGCATCATGGCCTTTCACACGTACGATTTGATTTAGTGCTCACTTTATATTGCAAAATCTGCAATGTTCTTTCATTCAGAACCATAGATTTTATTTAAATAAAGCTGTAGCCTCTAGCTGACATTCTAAATTAATGCAAATCCAGTCAATGTAGTTAGATTAATCCATTTACTATCTCAAATCTATACTTTCGTTTTCTAGCTACCACAATAATAATGAATAACAATCACTTGTTCACTGAGTCTATATACATGCTTTTTGATTTTTAAAACTTGACAAGGACACAGTAGATTTTAATTGTTTGTTTGGAAGCTCTAGGGATGAAAAAATGGCCCAACTAAGTAATGCATTTTCTGTTTTTTTAATAGAGTGACATTTATTGCACGGGTGGCGCTTAACAGAATTAAAACAATTAAACTATTAAAATTAAAAACAACTATTTGCTGACAAGTGGATGTTGAGAAAGTTACCTCAGTCTTTATCTTTACCTGTTAAATATTGCTGCTTGTCTGTAGCAAAATGGAATACGTAATAGTTTTTTTCATTTGTCGATAAACCTGTGCAGTTAAGAAAATATATTTCTTCCAGTTCTTGTAAGACTCTGCCCCACCAAACAATCAGTGACTGAATAGGTGAATTATTATCACATGACAGTGGAATAGTTTTACTGGTATTCTTTTTTCTTTTAGAGATGTTAAGGGAAAACCCATCATGTGTAAATTGTATCAAATAAACAATGCATGTAGATATTAGCATGTATTAAATCTGCCCTTTAAAAATTCTGGTAGATATTGCTGTTTTAAATGGAGGAAAGATGTTATGAGGGCAGACACTGGAGGAGGGAGGTTTCGGAGCAGCAGTTTATGTCTTGCTTTATTATGCAAGATATTTATTATGAAAACAACTTTCATCTGCACTGTTGATATCGATCCTTGTCATTCTCATTCTGCTTTTACTGTGGATGAAGCGCTCAGAGGCAAGGTGGAACCATCGTCTTCCCCTTCCTCCCGGCCGGCTTCTGCCTCTCTGCTGAGTGACCGTTTCTCAGGGGACACAAACTGGTATCTATAAAGCAAGCACTTAAGAATCTCTCTCCTCATCAGATCTCTTAAGCATTTTTGTATATTTTAGCTCCTACTTGAGCAGCATATTAAATTCCATTGGCTTATTGACTTAAAGTATATTTGACTGAATAAGGGTTTAAGCATATGGAGAGCATTTGTGCTTGTTTGGTCACTGAATGGGAAGAAGGTGAAGAAAAGCGTCTTTGTACACTCCCTCTAACCATGCCAGGATCAAAAAAATGTGATTCAAAATGAATTGTGAATTGTTTTCACGGTAAACAAGAAGACGCTGAGTTTTGTTCTTTATAGATTATTTTTCAAAAGATTTTCTCTGTGTTTCTGTTGATTAAAAAGATGTAAAGGTATTACTCTGAAAATCTGAAAATATTGTAGAAAATTCCTGGAAATGATTTTCTTGTATTTGTGTGCAGTCTGTAATTTTAATAGTGACATAGGCCCTGTTTTTTAAGAAGTACGTTATGAACAGTTTCCCATCATCTGATTTCTCTCTCTCTCTCTCTCTGTGTATGTTTTTTTCCTTTGTAGGTTTATGTGTCAGTTGACTTGGGGAAAAAATGGATCCTTCTGCAGGAGCGAGTTTCAAAAGATCATATTTTTTGGTAAGAAGCAGTTATTCTCCCAGCAAAAATGAAGAGCAGAAGTATTTGATTCTAATCAATCACAATTTTTTTGGAAGTACTAATACTGTAAGAGCCTTAGCAACGCTTGCAGTTCTAGTATGTCAACATTCCTACATCCACTACTGCAAATTCATACATGTCAGTGCTCATACTTAGTGTCAATGCATAAAGGATTTACAGGTCTGGATGTACGTTCCCCAAGATTTAGAGAGAACTTCAAATGTTCAGTGAAATTGCTCTCATTTTACTCGCAAAATTGATTGTTAGAAAGGAGAGCATTTTTTTGCAAAAAAAAATCGGTAAAATATTATTTGAGAAAGATTGAATCAGACGTATTAAATACAGTCATATATAAACTTACACTATTAGGGAAACAAATGCAAAATACGACTTTACTGAGTATACAAACATCAAGTGATCTTATTTTCATTTCAAATATCTTGCAATCTCTCAAAATGTTTAGAAAGTGGTCTTTGCAATTTGAAAAAGTATTTGAAGAATAAAATGCTTTTTTATATACTAATGAAATCAATTTGCAAAATGTGTAACTTCTTTGACATTCAAATGAACATTTTTCTTTTGCCAGTGATTTTAATTGATTTTATTTTTAAAAGTAGTCAATTTGCCCACTCAACACTTATTTCTATTGAAAAAGCCAGAGAATTCTACCTTTCACATTTTGACTTCAGCACATAACTATAGATTGTGCATATCTGATGACTGTAACATCACCAATAACTGGGGCTTTTTTGTGACAGAATTAGCTGTAACTTGCTAGACACTTTCCTTTCCTAAGTGACTTTTGATCTGGGTCTTAATTCCAGAGGCACTCTAATCTGTGTTAATTGCAGGAAGTATAATTATCTGTGTGTTTGTGGAGTGGTAGCTGGCTTTCAGCAATACTTAGTGGTTTGCTAGTGGTATTGCCAGTCCTGAAATGGATTTACCTGATTTCAGCTGCCAGATCTGCTACGTGTTTGGCATTCATGTTGTTCTCCTTCCTCAAGCAGTTGCTCTCTGCTTGCATTGAAATGGATACTCATTCTGGCAAAAGGCAAAGAAAAAAAACACAAAAAACAGAACAACAAAACAAGCTTCTGATGTAGAGGTTGCATTTTATAAAGTGTACAGAACTGTCACAATACCTGCAGATACCATGGCCTAAAATGCAGCTTGGCAACCAGTCCAAATATGCAGTGGCATGGTGCTGCTGGGGAAGCTGGGCAGGACGGCGGCTGCGGCACATGAACAGGTTGAGCTGTGCCAGGCTCTCCTGTTGCACAGAGCAGTGAGCACTACGACCTGCCCTGCCCTGCTCACCATTGGCGTAATTGTCCCCTGGACATACTGAAGCCATTTTTTTCATAATTCCAAATGGTTTTTTTTCCCAATATGCAGCCTGCTTCCAGTTCATTCTGTCAGAACAACCCATGCTTTGACTGTAGTAACAGCCATCTGATTTACTCCAGTTTATGTCAGCCTTTTCTGCTGAAGTTCTGGAGTCAGCCTAATCCTTTCTGCTTTCTTGCTCCTGCAAAATGCAGCCTTGCCCAAGAGCTTGCCTCCACACAGCAACTGAAGCTTCATAAGCAATACCCATCTCTTAGCTACCATGCCAGGGGTATAATGATTTGGAAGTGACACAGTGGGTCAGAAGCATCACATTTGCCTTACAGAGCAGTTTTCTTAGGGCAGATATGCAGGGTGTTAAGTCAGGAGGGGATTTGGCTCTCTCTCTTTAATTAAAAAGCATTTTAAATGTATGCAGTACAAAACCCATCAAACTCAGTAAGAGTTAAGAAAACAATTGGAATCCTCTCTCCTGCGGAGCTGTTTAATGACGGTTTGCTTTTCTAAGTGTAGTTAGTGCACTTAAATTTTGAAAACCTTAACATAGCATTGAAATAAATAACAGTTTTGCTCTAACTAAAATAATAAGTCAATGTTTCTTGTACGTAAGAATGAAAATAAGTGGATGTTTAATATTAAGCATAATATTAAACAGCATATTTGGCTGTGTTTCAGAATACCTTTCCTTAAATCATTCCAACACAATGGGAGTGAATGCTGAAACTTTGATAAAAATACTTTCAGTTTTATTTCAAAGTCATATTTGTTCATAAATGTCACATTCCTCTCAAATAAGAGTAAGAAATTGCAAGAATATTTATGTTTTTAATAGAAATAGTTTCTATGTTTTTGTTCCTTCATTTTCTTTGGTTTCTCTCAAGAACTGTATCAACTAGCAACATCAAGAATTTTGGGGTAGAAATTTTAGTGCCTCATTAATGCCAAATGATCGTAAACTTCTTAAAAGCCTAAGAAATAAAGATTAAAAATATGTTTTGCTTCTATTATCATGTGAAACATCACAATATATATTTTGCAGAATTTGCTTTGAGTAAAGGGTTGGACCTTTGCTCCAGTGGAAGTTACTGTATGATTATGTGAATCTTTCTACTTTCCTATGGCCTTCACCTCTCAAGTTATCTGAGTGCTAGATAGAAAAAAAGTATTTGTGCAATTTTCAATGGGCTTTTTCATACCTTAACTATTAGGATACTTTCTGCTTAGTCCAGCATTATTTTCTTGACAGTGTGCAATATCTGATGCTTTAAAGATAGGTGAAATTAATCCAAATTAATTGCCCATTTCTTTATCAGTGGAGGAGTGTGTCTTGCTGCTATTCGTGAGAAGTATTACATTTCACTGGGCAGATGTTTATTCTTTGATACCAGTGGAGCTTTGCCATTGTATACTAGTTGATGATAAAGCCTCAGATTTTTATTTTAGCCTGGTAAATATAAATATTATCCATCGTAATATTTTCCAGGGCTTTTTTAAAAACAATTTCCTCCTGTGCTTCCAGCCGCAGCCAGATCTTCATGCGCATCCCTTTTCTGTTCCTTACTGAAAATACAAAAGCAATTAATTTAATGGAATACCTTTTGTATTTATATTATGGGGAGATCAGTAGGGCCTTAGTAGTTTAAAATATTTATGTTCAGATCTCCACTGTATGTTTATAAGCAATATATTCAAATATTCTTCCAGACTGTATCTGCTTTTCAAGGATTCTGGACCATCCCTGAAGTATTTCTGCAGATTTAACATGTTGCGTTCAGTCTTTCAAGGCAGTGGAACTAACTGAAAGGTTATTGATATCAGTGGAATGATCTATATTTTAGGAGCGAAGAATATTCTCTTCCCCTCTCTCATTTAGAGTAGCATCTTCTTCTGTCTCTCCCAACTTTATCACAATTTCTTTATTTATTCTTTTGCAAAGAAAACTCAACAAATCCTTCCTAGCAGTTTTTATTCTCTAGCAGCTTAAGAGGCGGGGTCAATGGGGCTGTAAGGCTGCAGATAGATGTAAAGATGGTTGGAAAATGTCCATATCATACAAATTCCTTTCTTTTGTTTCATTTGCTTTCTCACTCAAGTTGAAATGAAAAATCAAAATATAGAAAAAAAGTGTGTTCAGAAAACTTTTGTATGGAAGTACTGAAAATAAAAGCTCTGACATTTTTCATTGAAAAGCTTTTAAAAAATTAAAAACAAAATCCTGAAATGTGGATTTGAAATTTATTGCAGAAAATCAAATATTAAGTAACAGTATCATTCAAAATGGAACTTTTAATTTTGTATCAACATTTAGAAAATAAATCTTCTATTTCTTTATAAATATTATCAGGGAAGTTTCAAATCTTTTTTTGTTTGTGTGAAACATTTCAATTTTGAGCAAATTCTTATGCTTTAAATTTAAGAAACTCTGACAAGTGGTGCACACAAACTGCAATGAACCATACAGTACTGCCTCTAAAGCAGTGATTTCTATAGAAGTGATGTTATAGAATCTAACCTTTATAAGCGTTTATTTTCTGCAGTTCCTAACGTGTTTGTAGGAAGGAATGAAAAGAGATTGCTTTAGAAAGAGTTGCTGAAATATCTCTGCCAAACATTAAGCACCCACACTTCACATAGTATGTAATTGCTTGCTTTTATATATCAAGCCCCCCCTCCTTAAAAAAAAAAAAAAAAAAAAAAAAAAAGGAGTAGTATATTACATGGTAATAGTTCAGAGTAAAAAAGAATTCTGTAATTTGGGATTCTTCTGGCTCTGCAGCTATTCTTTTCTATCCCCAAGGCTTATGCATCCATTAAATTCCTTTTGATTTCTCAAAATAGAGCTTAGTAATACATAAGTGAAGAATAGATTGTGAATCAGCTGTCTACACTAGTGCAAATATACTCCAGGACAGCAAGGCATGAATCAGTAATTACTAGAGAATTAGGCTGAGCACATTTTCTTTATGACTGTGTCCAGAGCCTTAGAAATATTTTATCCTCAATTCACTAGAATATGTGGATCTTGTGCTATAGATATCTCTTATTTTTAGATATAGGCTCTCCATCTTCATGAGGGATGAAAAAATAAAAATAAAAAATGATGAGTTTATTTGGGTACAGCATTTGTACTCGGGAGACCAAAGTTCTGTTCTCATCATGAAATGCCGTATGAGTAATCAATCTCAGCTCTAGCCATTAATGTCAAGTGTAGTGAGTTCCTGGCTATTCAAGTGTCAGGTGAAAGAGTGAGTTTCAGAGATGTTATGCCCTGAAGGGAGGAGAAATGGAAAAAAGATTTCATTGAGCCTTTAACAGTGAATTTTCTGTGAAAGGCGCTTGTGTGGGAAGCCAAGAATCTGTGTGGGCAGTCATTCTTACGTTTGACTTAATCACTCAGGATGATATTTGTTTCTACTTCTGTGCGGTGATCAATATCACAAAGCACTCCAGCTCTGCTGTTTGGATCAGGGTGCCTGGAAGAATGCTTTTATTAAAAAGCATTTAAGAATAAGGAGTAAATAAGGAACAGCACACGTTGGCTGTGCGCGGCATGGACTATATTGTCAAAGGTATGTCTTTCAAAGCAGCTATGAGGAAGGCAAGGCCTGAAACATAAATCAGTCGTAACTCAGACATATCTTGCATAAATCAAATTACAGTTTTGTTTCCCTGAGTAACCAGATTGCCAGCAGTCAAATATCATTTTAAGTTAGTGAGAGGAAACATTTGCAATACAGGATTAAAAAAATACTGATATTCTTTTATGCAATAATGTGAAAGTACCTTTTGGTCAAGCGCTTCTATAGCAAGCCAAGAACATGGTTTTGACTTGCTTTCTAAGCAATAATGTGAATTACTGGAAATCAGTGTTCAGTCTAAACTGGACACTTGTTACCTTTTGAATAACCTTCACACAAAGAGATTATAGGAGGGCCTATACAGAGCAGACCTGCTAGTTTTCAGATGGCCTTTGACTGGAAGCTACTGCACACCAGAGAGTGATTTGTTTTGATTTTTTTTTTTTTCTTTTTTGCTGTTTCAGATGGCATGTTTGAGGGTATGTTTTTATCAGCATGTATCCCAGTGAGCTGGATCAAATATTTAACAATGAAGGGACCTATTTAAAGGAGAATACATACTTAATCTGTAGCAGACTCTACTTTATAGGTGCTTGTGGGCAATGACTGCCCTGCAAAATGAGCCCAGAGTCCTGGAAACACAAAAGTGTTTTCTGTGGGAAATAAAATATAAAATCATAACTTATATAAAAGATTGATGCTTGTGATTCACATTTTGAGACTGTAGTGTTATACATCAGTGGTGATTTTTGTTCATATATACTACGTAAGTATCAAATTTTACATGAGCATTAGCATGTTTCTAATACTGCATGTGACTGAAGAAAATAGTGGGCAGTTTATGAAGGAGAAGGGCAACTGGATAAAAGCAAAATCATTGCCAATTTATTCCAAAGGTATGATAACTAGAATTCTCATAGAGGAACACTTAGAATTGTACCATTCTTAATTAAAAGTATAAAATGCATAATGTTCATTTCATAGAGTGTATATTTGTACACAGACCAAGGCATGCACAGCCCACTGCATTGCACTCTCTTTATGCTGATTTAACTGCTGAAATCAGTGAAAAATTAGGTCATATGATGTATGATCTTTCAGGAGGACTTCTCTAAAAGTCTAAAAATATATATATAAGAGAGAGCTCCAGTGTCCCTCAGGACAAATTCAGGCCTCCACTGTGTGTATGTGGGAACAAAGTTGTCCTGATTTGCCACTGTCTTGCGTCATGTTTTATTGGATGCATTCTAGAGACATAAGTAGGGTGAAACATGCTCAAAGAGTGCAACATAGCTGAGCCAATTTAAGGTTCGTGAACCACCAAAAGACCTATCTTGCTGCTTTTCTTCAACAGGATTGGTGTGTAACTACCTGCATGATTAGATGATATAAGAAATAGGAAACTAATCCTTCCAAAAAGTTCCTAAATTATGTTCTTTTGGATAAGTTTTCCAACTAATTAGTTTAAAGTCAGGCTGAATTTTCAGTAGAAATTTTAAGGATTTAATTTTAAAATGTAGAAAAAATCTGAACCAGAAAACCCATAATTTAGTGGTCAACCCTCCTTCAGTCATGTAAGACAAACAAAAAAGATTGTCCCAAATTGCTGAGATTTGAAAATTTTAGTTGAAAAACACTGTAAGGAGAAAAGAAAAAAAAAAAAAAAAAGAGAGAGAATTGTCACAAAGGAACACCAAAAACCATGCTGCAGTTGAGAAAAATAACTCCTGGGGAAGTACATGTTCTACTGAAAGCCTGAGTTTTTGTTTGAAAAAAAAGTGTTGGTGGTGAAATATCAACTAAAAAGAAGGAAGCTCCTGTCCATTGTGTCTGTGCCTTATAAGCTGAAAGAGGTCCTGTTAGCTCAGAAGCAATAAACTGGGCTTTTAAGATTGTTCTCTGTCATTTTCATGTTTATTCTTTCTCCTGAAATAAGGGATGAGCTTTTGAGTGGATGTGTGGACAGGATCATAACATTGGTGCAATATATTTCTTTTGTATTAGTAGTAACTTTGTATATGCAAATGCAAATAAATTGTCCTAGATTTGTCCCTCAGTCTGAAAAACTCATTGCTAAGCATTCCATTTAAGTGTTTCATGTACAGTTTGTGTTTCTGTATGTGCTTTTTTTTTTTGCTCATCATTTTAAGAAAGCTGTGCCTCATGGGAGGAGGGACCTAGATTGTGTTAATCCTTCATAGTGTGCTACTACTTTTCCTTTGATTCATGCTCTAAATACAAATGAAATAACAGTATGGCTATTTAAAGTACTGTTGCCATAGGAGTCCTCTGAAATGAATGGATTAGTTTATTCTTCAGGGATATTGCTTCAAATTCTCTGCACACTCAGGCAGAGTATTAGTTATACTCTCTTCTGAAGATTTTTTTAGCAACCACAATAGATGAGATCTTTTTTCAATAAAAAAAGGACTATTCCAAAGCCTTTGTAATGCTGGGGAAAAGCACTTCAAAGTTTGGAAAGTCTGCTCTATAGTTCACATTCAAAAGTTGACTTTAAGGGTTTAATGTCTTCAGTGAGTGCACAGAGAGCCTCTGTGGTTGTGTCTTGTCCGTAGAATTAGGGTAGTATAAAACACAGCGTATTTCTGAAATATGAATATTTTTTCCTCATTTTGCTTACCTAACTTTAGCATTTCAAAATAGATAAACTGTGCACTTGCAGAGTTCATCTCACCTGTCAGACATATCTAAAGTTAGATATCTGCAAGTATAACTTAATGAGTATTTCTTCTGGCAGCTTTGAGGCTTCTCTTTTTGTATGGTTACCCTTGTAGGGTTACCTTAGATCAGTTACTAGTGCTGTTACCTGGCAAGTTCGGTGGGACATCTGAGGCAGTGTGGGAGAGGCAAGAGTGGTGACACAGAGTGGGGTGGCTTAATGTGGCACAGCAATGAGAAGTGCTTGTCAAACTGCAGCCTGACATTGTCATCCTAATCCAGGATGAATCCAGGGATTCTTTTAGGAGGTGATCCAGCTGGTTGAGGAAGAGATGACTTGCTCTCTGGAAGTAGCTGTTCCCTGTTAAAGAAAGGATGGTTTTAAATGAGGGATAGGGAAAATGTCTGAGCTTTAGGGGAAAAAAAATTATTAGTTTTTCCGTGCTAACCTGAGGAAACCTTCCTTGTGGTTCATTCACATCTAATTAAATAAAAATATAAAGGGGGAACGGAGTCTGAGTTGGGAACTTTTCGGCATACATGCAGTCTTGTTAAAGCTCTTGCATTAAAGGGTTACACTAGGAAATGGTATTAGATGCTACCTGTGCCGATGCCCCTGTTTCAAGGAACACAGCAGAGATGAGACCATTGTCATTTCTGACCTACTGAAAGAAATATGAAAAGGTATTGTATTGACAAATACAAGTATTGACAAATATCTCAAACTGTGCTTATGGAATCATATTGATAAATTATAGATACAAGAGGTTATTTTGAAAGTATAAAATTTCCATCTTTGCATTATTGATTCTGATTAATATGTCAGATTTTCAATTAGAAGATTTCAATCCTGAAGTTTCTGTTAGATTGTGGTTCAAATGCATGAGGTCCCTCAAAAAAAGTAAAATATTCAACCAAACCTAGTTTTTCTTCCTTCAGAAAACTGACTGCAGAGTTGATAGCAGATTTGATTTGGCATGTTATGAATACCTAGAAAAACAGATACAGTCTGCACTGTGAAAAAGTTCACAGATCCTTCTCTCTGTTCAAATGTATTCTTACCAGGCCTTCAGTAAGTAGATCTTGTCTGACTTGATGTGTTGCCTCCCAAAATGCTAAAATAATTTATGTTTCAGAGACTAATTTTGTAATAAATGCAGGATTTTTCATTCTATTTATAAGGAAAAAAATTACCAAGTAGCAGTTTACTTCACATCTCTTGGCTTTACCTCCTTTTTAAAAAAATAATTACTGCAAATGTAATGTTCTTCCCTCTGATATTCTCTGTGCCTTAAGAATTAAATTGGTTTTGCCACGAGCCCTGATTTGAGATACCAAATAGCTTTTATGATTTAATTTCCCTTTTTTTCCCACTTGGCCCAATTTGTCATTGCATGTTTTGGCACATGCCAATGTTAGCTGCCAGCCAGTAATATGGTCCTAATTCTACTTTTTCCTTATCAGGAATCATATTTAAGCCCTGATTGCACTGAGCTGCAGACTGATGTCAAATATAGATTTGATATCAGTCCTTCATAGACCTGGATTTCAAGTTACTCTTACCACTCTCCCCCTATATTCTCCCCCTCCTTGACTGATCATTTATCTTATTGCAGAAAAATAGCATATATTTCTGGTTGTTCTGCAGCAGGAACTGATCCAGTCTCTTCTCACTGGTCTGCATTCCCAAGGAGCCCCAATTACTGAGTCTGAGTTTAGCCATTCCTCCTAAATCAGTCCCTTTGAAATCATTAAACAATTATGTCATTTCATTCTAAAGTATACCTTTATTGCATTTTATTATTAATAATTGCATCCAACCCATCATTTTCTCTAAGTACTGAGTGGGTTTTCGTAGTATCTGCATTCAGCTGCACTTTATCACTCAATACATCTCCGTCATGTGTCTTCAGTCCACATCTGCTGCATCTGTGGGCTCTTCCATGTTTGCCAGCCATGTGAAGAGTAGTGTTGCTACGGGAGTGTGGCCTGATTCTGTTTCATTTTGTGACAGCACAGCTGTCAGCTCAAAGCTTTCTGTGCAGACTTTGCCTCACTAATGATGCTGTAAGGGCCAGGATAAAACATAGCTGTGTCTGCCATTCCGAGGTTGGGATGGAAGCCCTGAGGGGTTGAAATCTCATCTTTTGCCTGAGCATATTTGACATGGGAGATATTAAGAGAAAATCAGTCTGTATTCCCATTACAGCTTTTCAAAGTTAAACTGCAGCTTGATCAATTCTGACTGAATTTCCATCTCTGAATTTCATTCTGAAAATTATTCTGCATTTTCTTCCTTTGTCAAAGCAGCATCTACTGTTCTGTGGAATATACTTACCAAAGATGTGTCAATTACTTATGAAAGGCATGCATCGAGTCAAAGAAATATCTAATAAGGATGAAATCTAGGTCTTTTTTTAGCACTAAATGTGCTCTAGAGTTTCAAATGTCAAAGCTAATTGTAAAAAGATATGCTAACATTTAGCAGTGCATGTGAGTGTATGTGTATGTATATTTATATCAATGTATGCTTATGACATGTTTTTTCAGTTTCATACCTATTTCTGTTTTCTGCAATTGATGTTAGAATCCTGTTCGTGTGCATGTCCCAATAGAAGAGATTCTAAAAATATTTAAGAAGAAAAACATAATGCCAAGAACAGAAATAATATTTTCCATCTAAATGATAGTAATATAGCATTATAAATGTGGTTTATTTTAATTGCCTAGCTAGGTTGTTGAAGCTGGTTATTATGAAATCCTCTCTTTTTTTATCCACATAATTACTATTCTGTAGATGGCTCTGCATAACTTGATTATATTATGTTCTCAGGGCCGTTGCTGGAGTTGATGGAGACCCTGATTTAGTTCATATGGAAATCCAGGACCCCAGTGGAGGTATGCAAATGAAAATGTTATCAATTGATACCCTAGTGGATAGACATTTTTTTTTGTTTTAGAGAGTACTTTTGAATTTGTTTTTAAAACCAGCCAGAAGAAGAATTGTGCATGTCAGAGTCTTGTTCTGTGTATCTGTAGTCAGCAAAGCTGTCCTGTTATGTAAAAATACAGTATAATTTAAAATTTGTTTTCCATTCTGAGACAAATTGACGTCAAGACGCTATGCTCCATTGAAAAAGTCCATTAATAGAGCAATTTGTTCTAGCAGTTAAGCATTGAACATTTTTTCCTGATTTGCAAATAAAATTGGCAATGTAGTATTAGTACCACGTCTATCAAAGTGAATTATGGTATAGGTCAGTTCCACTGAACTGAGCAACTTCTCCCTGAATTTCTGAGATTTTAAATAAAAACAAACAAACAAAACAAAACAAAAAAACCCCACAAGACTAGCAGTCAGAATGTGGTAAATAATCACCAAGATTCCTCTATTCATGTAATTCTTATTACCTCTTGCACCCTTGAAAGATAATTTAATTCCTTGATCAACTTAGTTCCTATTCAGTCTTAATTAGTTGTAAAAGATGAATAATTTGTTATTCCACGATTCAGTAGCATTTCTTCCTTTCAGCCCTATAAAAAACCATCAAGGTTACCATGTTAAAATTTAGATGACAAAATTCTTAAATCTTTAAGCAGTGAGAGGCCTTGGTGAGCGCTCCGTAGCCCAGTGAAGTGCTCTATTTGGAGGCAGTATAAAAATTTAGAGAAAAATTTAGAACTTGGATGGAAAGTTTTGTATTTAATAGAAAAAGCAACAAAACTTTCATGAAATATTTATTTCCTGGCTGAGTCCTATACACATGGCTTTGTGCAGTTAAGGGCAGTATGAGCATTGCCATTGATTTTAGTGGAAACAGTGTCCTTCTACTATGTGTCTAGCAAAGGACTGTAGTGCTTGTCCTGTGAATTATGAATAGCTGCAAGGCATTTCGATGGCCTATTGCTGTGCTTGCTCAAATATCCTTGTGATGATGATTTGGAAGGAAGTGAAAGAACTTGGATTGACCTGTTCCCTCTCAAACAGGTCCAGATTTTAAACCAAGTATTTGGATCTAGCATGTCGGTTTGGCCTTTTCTAATAAAACATCATAAACGATGGAATGCATTCCCCATCATACTGCAAAAGTAATGAAAGACATGCATAGCAGTGTATTATTTGCTCTTTCATACTGTTTCTGGAGGGTGCTGAGCATTAATGGTCGGTGCACAGGATCACATATATAAGAATTTTCCCACTTTCCTCCCCCCATTTTGCGAAAGTGACTCAGACACTTTGTACTCAAAACCTTGGGAGGAAGAGCATTAATCTAGGAGAAGGTCCATGTGCCATAGCTGGTGTAAGGCCTGAATATTGATTTTGCTCCCTCTGTTTGGTAAGAGCAGGTTGTACCAAAGCTGCAGCAATTCTTCCCTAACAGCCTATGCAGAGAAAGTAACCGGAGAGGAAGAGAGGCTGTAGCATTCTCTGATATAAATCAGTCCAGGCATTTTCAGCAAGCTATGAACACATAGTGGAATTCCTCTCCCAACAGAGAAGTTCCAGTAGTGCATGGTAACCTTTCTGCAGATCTTTCAAAATAGGCTTTAAAATTCTATACATTGAGTCTGATTCTTTTCTCACCCCCCTTCACAGTTTTTTACTGGGGCTGCTCTGTTGATCTCAGTTATGTTGTGTCACACTGCCACTTCCCCAAATGAGTAGTTAGGTTCTGTGTGTAGGTTAAGTGAGAGAAGAGTCTCCTGCTGTTGTCCCTGCTCCTGAACATCTCATTCCCTAATCCTCAGTCTCTCTGGATGAGCAATAATTTTATAACTAACTTGACTGGCAAAAGCAGTGGTTTCCCTACGTGAATAACATTTTATACTGCTTGCTTCTTTTTCCCTTCAAAGCCCTGTCATACATTTCTGTCTCTCTTTCCTCAGGTTATCGTTACATCACTTGCCAGATTCAAAATTGTTCTGATAAGACAATGACAGTCCAGTTTGCTGGTGGCACTGATCGGGATTCCCTGACTGTGCAGGATGACTACGTATTTCTTCAGGTATATGCCACTTTCTGGAGAGAGCAAATTTCAATTTACAATTAAAAAAAGTAAACAGCAGCAACACTGTAATTTAACAGGTTCATGAATTTTTACATGGATCAAAGCATTCCTTTATTAGTCAAAAGAAGATGCAGCTTTAATCTGTACAACCAGTTGCTTTTTTATCCTGTTGATTTTAATTAATCTCTGACCTAGTTTTACCTAGAGTGACTAAATTTTCAAGTGGCTCATTGGGCTCAAAATTACCTTTTATACTCTTGTATGTTAGGCAGAATGCAGCCCTTTTGTTTTTATGCATAACATCCTTTTCTGCATCCTTTCCAACACCTCTATACACAAAAAGATTCCTGAGAACAGTATCCTGGAAGATCCACTGACAGAGTAGTGGCTCGGCTTCTTCATACGGATAAGCCTGTGAAGAGGTTTTGTTGTGAAAGAATTACACAACTGTCCTCAGCAAGTGAAAGGGTGGAATCACCATAGCTGAGGAGCTTAGAGCAGCTTGAGCTGGTCCAAATTACATTGGGGCTATTTCATTTCCAAACTACAAGACCTGGGTGTAAAAGCAGGGGTTGGAACTCTATCAACCTTCTGACACCAAGTACAGCTTAGTCACATTTGAAAATTTGTTATTATGAACTTGGGACTAGATGTGGTTTTGAATCTTGTCAGAGCTGCAAACTTCTCAGAGAAAGACTATTATTTCCTTTGTTTTTAAGATTTTTCCTCAAGAAGTTCCTTTTCTCAGTGATTGGCTATAATTCTTCCCTTACTTTGATACCGCTTGCTTGTTGCAAGGCTTGTCCACTTACTGACTCTTGCAAGAAAGGAATATTGAAACAGTGGACATCAGATTTTTTAAAAAACTTTTTCACCTTATCATTGTTTCTTCCAAAAGGTTCTGTAAATTGATGCAGAGACAAAGTATCTGTCCTCTGCTTGTTGAGTGCAGCAATGTTAAGGACTTCTGTGACTTGGAACACTTATGACTACAAAGAAAGAGCAAAATTGATTTGGAAAAGTATTTTTGAATAAAGTAGGCATTTCTCAGCTCAAGTCTAGCACTCTTGGCAACCATTTGCTGAAAGGTAATACTGTCTGTAGCTCCCACAAGGCACATTCTAAAATCCATTTCACTGTTAGAAGATGGTGAGAACTGCTGCTCACTGTGTGGCCTTCCATATTGCTGTGCTCAGCAAAACACATGTTGCTTCATCTTCAGGCATCTGTGTTTTGCTGGACATCTTGTATAATTGCATCAGGTGCTGTTATTCTATCTAATGCCAAACATTGGTAGATACAAAATGGAAGTGCAACCTGGAAACACACACATAAAGTGATGGATGAGCACTACCAGCAAACTTATGCCATTGATAATGTAGTCTTGTCTCTGGAAATTTGAGACGTATTATAATGTTAGTAGAAGATATTTGCACATTTTCCACATAAAGGGGAAATATCTTTAGTCTTCTTCTTTCAGACATAGCTGCAGTAAATCACAGTAATTTAATATAAATCTCATTTATTGCTATATGGGTTTACAGTTAGGCATGTCCGTATTAGTGGAGGATAGAAGAGATCTCTGGGATTGCCTTGTCATTGCTGAAGTGCAGCCACCTCAGAGGTGTGATGTGGGACACCATTCATCTGTTTCAATAAACCAACACAGCAGCTGCACATCTGAGAAACAGCATATTTTTGAAAACACATTGAAATTTTCTTAGTATTCAGCTAAAATATAGCTACATGAATCAGGATCAGATCAGGCATTGCTCTTAATATCATAGTAATATCTATCAGAAATAAGATGGGACAGAATCATCTGTGCAAAAAAAGAGGAGAGTTTGAGACTCCTAGCATCACTCACATACCCTAAACTGTGCGCTCATGAATCAGAGCATTGCAGGTCTGTAGCAGTAATCCTGTCCCCACTCTCCCTTGGCCTCCACGTGCCCAACCTCTGCTCTTCCCCTGCCCTGAAGGAGTTCTGGGGTACCCTGAGCACGGAGGTGGGTGTGCTCTGAACACGAGAGCAAGAAGATAGCACTGCTGACACATAGCTGGCTGCAGTTCTGTGAGAAGTAGTTCTGTGTGTGTGTAAGCAGACTTGTATCTGCCCTAATTTCTTTTTATGCCATTTTCCGTTGCGTAAAAGGACAGTAGCACAACATGGACTTAGGCCTACTATCCTCAATGGTTTGATGAGTACCCACTTGCAGTGCTGCTTTAGCCATACTTCCTAGCACTGCTTTTGGTACAGATAGTACTTAGCAGCTGGACAAGAGGAGGTGAAATAAAATCAGACTTTTACCATCTTAGAAGATTTCAACCCCATTTCTTTAGTATGTCTATATCCACGAGGATCGGGAACCTTCTAATATTGATTCATTTTCCTCAATTTACACTGGCTGTCAGATAGTTTCAGAGGTGATTTTAGGAGAAAGATTAAAGTTTTGGCACTGTTTTAAGCACCGACCAGCCTTTGATGTCAATGGGGCATGACACGGCTAGCTAGTTCAACTCTGATTCTCTGCTGCCTTGCATAATCTTTATCCATCTTACCATAGCATGACTGAAGATGAGTGACATAAAATAAGTGCATCATGAACATGAAGGCTATGGTAAGATGGGTAAGACTGATATTTAACATTAATTCAATAAATAGTGAACTTTTTGCTTCAATCTGTCATTTAACAAATCACATTACTAAAAGGCATCATGTTTTCTCTACCACACAAAAGGAAATTGGTTCAAAGGAAGAGTGAAAATGATTACAGTGTTAAATACTTTGATATCTTTAAAATATTCAGACTGGTAGATCTGCTGTCATGCATCAACTCTATTTTAACCAAGCAAAGTCGAGTCTGAATGCTCAGCACAGGTTGTTTTTCAGATCAAGTTCCTTTTTTAAAACAGATACTTCTTTAAGTGTGTGATGGCCTACAGCCAAGTATTGTTTATTGTGGCAAACAAAATTTGATTTAATCAGGAGCTTTACCTAGCAATTAACTGCAAAACTTTGACTTTATATTCCTTTTAGTAATATGGAAACCACAGGGAATCTGTGTTTGATGAGTCTTCCCTGAATGAGATTCATTTTTTAAGGCTTTCTTTTATAAATGACATTGAGTTGCTGACTTTCATTTCACCATCAGTTTGCTGTGTTTGCTTGCTTCCTTTGCTCTGACGTGACTTATATACGAAGTTGAGGTAGAGAAAACTGAATATGGAAGAGTTTATGGTAACCTTCCCCTTCTGCTTGAAAGAGCTCCTTCTATTTTAGTAAAATTTCGTTTGACTGCTAGAACTAGACAGGATCCATATTTGTAAAGGAAGCAGAAAACTGCTATAAAAATATTTTTTCCTTTCACAATGGCATTGTCATTGTCAGATGGGTCATTTTATTTTTTCCAGTTCAGCAGAATAAGCTCTGAGAAGAGACAGAAAAGAAACTCTGAATAATTATTCAATACATGTGGTTGTGATTAATAAAAAGTCTGAGCCTTCCATAGATGAATCATTCCTCCTTTGGCAGTTCAGGAAAAAAGCAGTGAGACTGGGATAGGAGTCTAAATAAATTTTCTAAGTCAAAGTAAGGAGATTAGTCTGTTTGTGCTTCTGTTCCAAAAACTGATTCGTCATGGTAACAACCACAGAAGAAATTGTGTGCATTTTTTTTTCCATTTTCTTTTTTGATCAGGCCATTCCTGTAAAGCAGCCATCTTTTATCAACCTAGTGAAAATGGCTAAATAGCTGATACCTAGCAGATCTCCCAGAAAAGAAAAGATGTTTGAAAGAGATGTGAAATATTATTAATTAAAGCTTAAAACTAATTTTACTTGATGGTACTCCAGAGGCCTAGTTGGAGATGTGCCAAGTTATACCAGCACGTATTTTGGCGTTTTGTCTGTGACTAGAAAAACCTAGGGAGACCATCACTGGAGCATTTTCATCAGTCCGTATTTGGAATCTTCCTTTTGCTACTTTGGAACAGTATTTGCATTGATTTTTTAGTGACTAAGATACAAGTCTTTAAGTTACCAGTGTATCTGCTGTAACACAGGGAGAAAGGTGCTAATGGGTAATATCTCCGCTGCTGTTCCTTTAATGCATGTTTCTGTTTGGCTTTCTTTGGAAAATGAAAATCTTCAGAGAACTCCAGGTATTTTACATAAGGCCTAATCTTATCTTTGGTTGCACACACAAGAAAGCAGATGAAATATATTTTTTAACCCTCTATATCAGCATGGAATTGTCTTCAGGACATATAATTAATTTTCAAACTAGCTGTTTGACTAATGGCGTTAGAATTGCATCATCTTCTTTCATGCTATATGCCAAGGACTTTCACTGGGAAATGTTTTATTCTGTGTAGACAATATTAGCCAAATGGTGATTCATAATGCAGTGCATAAATCTTAGCGTGACTTACTCAGCCTTTTACGTTTGGCTTTGAACAGCGCTGTTGGATACCACTTGCTCTTGAAGTACCTAGTATTTGCTGCTGGCATGTACTCTTTCTACCCCTTCCTACCTATGGGGCACTTCGGCCCAGGTTTCCGTGAAACGGCAGAAATGTGAGAGGCTGCTCGGGGCGAGTGTACAGAGATAGCAAGAGGGGCTGAGATGGCGAGATGCTAATGTCTCAGGTATCATCCAAGACTGCCAAAATGGAAAAGGAAGAAGATAAATTCCTTTTTCTTCTTAAGCGGAGGAGAACAAAGGAGTTTGAATCTATTTGGAGTCTATTTTCTCACAACTTTCTGTTTATTCTCTTAAGAGTAAACGGTAAATTAATAGCATGCAATAGAAGCAATAGATGTGTGTTTAAACTGCAATTTCAAAAAAAAAAAAAAAAAAAAAAAAAAAGATTTCTGCCGTTACAGACTCCTTAGGTTTGACATAAACTATCACAGGGTTCTGTTTTTCCTTTCTATAGACAACAACAGCAAATCGGACCAAGTATTATGTATCTTACCGTCGAAACGGCTTTGTGCAGATGAAGTTACCGAAATACGCACTGCCAAAAGTAAGTACGCGCAATACATTTTTCCGTATATTTTTATTATTCAGCTTCTTACCTAAGTCAGATTTTTTCTTTGCCTTTTTAAAGCCTCATTATTCTGAGATCATGATTTTATAAAGATTTCTGAGTTTCACTTGGGGTATGTCCTCACACTCTTGTTTCAAGCCTTGCTTCCACGAAATGGCACTGCAATGGCAATGTGACAATATTGAGCGAGTTTTCTTTCAAGAGTCAATTACTTTTTAATTAATTTTAATTAATACGGCGCTTTCTGATACAACCACGAAAGGCATGTAAGCAAATTCTGCGGGTTGATGGTGCTCAGTTTCCTTGACGAATCCGTTCCATCACTTTACGTATAGCTGGGAGGCTGCTGCAGTCCTTAGGAGCAGAGACTTGGGGTGCCAAAGACAGACCTGCTGTAAGCCCACGGAACCGGTGCGACCCTGCACTGAGACCTCCTGAGGTCCCCGCGACCGCGTTTCCTGCCGTCCTGCGACTCTGGCTTGCAGAAGTGCCTGAGACCTTTTGTCTGCGCATGTTTTAACTGCGCTGGTTTAAGTCACTGTTTTGCTAATGAAGGGCAGCTGAGTACGTCCTTGTTTTCTTGTTATAAAGCAAAGAACGTGTTTAATGTTGTTTTTTCACCTTTGTTGTTTCTTTTATCTAAATGGTAGTCTGAGATCTTCTATTTTTAAGAATCTAAAAAAAAAAAACTGAAATCAAATCCTCAGATACTATATAGCACATTAAAAAAAAAAAAAAAAAAACTTGAAGTCAAATCCTGAGATACTATTTGAACAAGAATCTGAAATATCTGTATGTTCCCAGAAGCATTATGCAAATAGCTACATATTTATTTATTTGCTTGTTTTGCCCAGAAATATTTAACCAAGGACAAGCAAATGTATTAACCCATCCACGTAATTATTTCAGTGTTTATAAGCCCTTCAAAGCAGCCTTTATGGTCTCTTGAGGGAATTTGTAGCTAGAAAAATCACAAGAGAATATAAAACCCTAAACGTGAAAATAAAGGGGATCTGTATCATATGCAGATACATATGGGTTTATTCATTAATTTCCCGGGAACGGAGTAGGAATTAGGGAGTCGGTGCTTTTGTGCTGGGCACGAGCGGCAGGGCTGCAGCAGCAGCGGCTCCCAGGGGCCCCGAGCGGGAGGAGGCCGTGAACCGCTCCGGCCGGCCGCAGCCGGCTCCGGCCAGTTCCAGCCGGCTCCGGAACGGCGGGAAATGGCCGGCGGCGCGCCAGGACCCCCTGCTCAAACATGCTGAAGAAAGAGCAGCAGCCTCAGCAAGGAAGGGAAGGAGATGTGTGAGAAGGCTACTGGAGATGTGCTTTTGGAAGGAGGCACCCTCGGGGGGCTGCCGCCCAGGGCAACCCGCGCCGGGGCAGAAGAAGAGTAAAGGAGCAGCACACAGGAACCATTACACAGACCACCCCAACTTCCTGCACCGCCTGTCACCTCACTGCAGGAGCTGGAGGGATCGAGTTAACGCACAGCAAAAGCAAGGGAGTTGCAACTAGGAAGGGCAGAGGAGAGGTGTTTTGTTGAAGCTGAGCCTGGGGAGGAGAGAAGAAAGGTGTTTCCCAAGTATTTAATTATTTATTTTCTTTCTTTCACAATACCCAAATCAGTATTTCAGTGGGCGTTTCTTCCTTTCACTTCTGGATGGCCTGTGCAAGAATCTGTACCTTTCCATTGCAGTTTCAGTCTCATTCACATCGATCTGCTGCATTTGGCCTGGGTGGTGGTGGTAGTCCCTAGCATAAAGTGTTGTGATTAGAAGATAGATATTAGTTAATATTGCGTATGTGGATGAGTGCTTCAGGCATTCAGGAAAGTGAATTATTTATAGGAAATAGGATGTATGCTACCTCCTTAAACACACAGACCACTCTGATTTAAATATTGATTACACAGTAGCACTATATTAATAAAAGATGTTATTTGGGTTGAGATGTAGCTATCTGACACATCACAATAAATGGAGGCCTTTGGAGCTCAGAACTAAAGATTGCTCTCCAGTTCTTGTAGGCATCCATATTTAAAATAGATAAACTTGCATCAGTTGTGAAGAACAGGAGCAAGCATCATTTGAGGACTGGAGACAAGGCAAACAGTATAGGACTTAGAGATCTATCCCATGTAACTTTTCTTGGCCACAAAACAAATTTAAGAAATTGGTTGCTGTCATTCTTTTCTACCACTCTTTTACAATTTCCTATGACCTCTGTTGTGCTTGTGGAACAACACTATAAACCAGATCAGGGCAGCAATCTAAGTGAAAAATAATTCTGCAAAAAAGTATAATTTGTTTTTCGAAAAGAAAGATCAGGAGGCAACTTGACTGTAGTAAAGAAGCCTCCCTGTGCAGATAGAATACTAGTTCTTAAAAAACCTTCAGCTGAGAAAGACAGACCCATAGCTGGGAGCTGAATCCAGACACATTCAAATCAGAAACTCAGCATAACTTCTTGTTGATTAAGCATTCAAAAAAGTGCCAAGGAAAGTGATAGATACTCTACTTTTTGAAGCTTACAAATCATAACTGAGTCCCTTTCTGAAAGATTTGCTATAATCATACATACATTATTTGCTCATCCTACATCTTATAATAAGGCAGAAATAATTGTTGGGAATTCACTGGATAGAAAGATACCAGAGAGCAAAATACTGGACATCTACTAATCTTCTAGCTTTAAAATCCATTAATCTACAAGTGGTGCTCAGTTTATTGGGTATATGATCTTACTGAGTGCATGTTAATACAACATTTCTGACATATTCAAAAAGTATGTGGCGTAACTCACATATTTCTGTCATATGTAGTCTGGATTATTTGAAATAATGCTGCATGCTAAATTCTTTGTCTTGGAAAATACAGTTTTTGTTTATTTGTCTTTTTTCCCTGCTAAGCAGATTAACTCCAGGCTTGACTGAATAAATAAATTAGAAGTTAATGGTTTCATTTTGGAGAGAGTCAATAGCTAGCTAGGAACAGGATGACTGTGTAATTTGGAAAAGGATGTTTTTGTGTTGATTCTAGTTCAGGCAGTACCCAGTAAGTGGAACGAAACAAACTGCATCTCCTTAGCATTTTGATGATGCCTCCAAGAAAAGTTTCTTTGGTATCTGCACACAACAGAGCTGAAAATTTCACTAAGAGGGCCTGGAAGCCTGACATTCATTAGAACAGTAGTGAATATGAGAGATTTTAACCTTTCTGTAAAAGATATATTCTTAAAAGTGATTTGCTACCCTTTACATTATATTTTAGATACTGAATATGAAATAAATAAGAGCATAGCTCTGTGAAATTTTTTGATCCCACCATATTTCAATGAGACTCATCACAGTGCCATAAAAATGCATATTCCAATCCAATTTGAACAGAAGGGAAAGATTAATATGAGCAAATTACTGATGAAATTTTGCAAAGAAATGGAATATCAGCAAAGGCACTGGCATATCAACAGTGCTTTGAGGACACATGACATTGAGTTGCTACATGTATGGTGGTAGGAGATAAACATAATGAAAGAATTTACAAGGAATTTTCTTAAAGTTTTTTTTTTTAAACAAAATTACAAGCTTTTTGAAATAACTAACTGAGTTTCAGTTTTTGTAAATAGTCAATTCTGCCTAACCAGGAGATTAAGCAGGTCTAAAATAGGCTTTATTTCTTTTTCTCAAGAGAATGGAATGAGGCCTGAAAAAATCTCTTTCCAAGTGGTCTCTGCAAAATGTTGCGTGTCACGGGCCAGAGTTTGTACAGGCAATGGATAACAGTGGACAAGGCAGAAAATACTACAGGCTGGTCAAAGATCTCTCTAATAACATTAGGAGAGGTATGCTGGATCACCAAGCCCTAGCCTGAGGAAACAATACTGGGCACTTCAGGTATTATTCTTTCTCAGTACAGCTGTGTTTCACTCCGATTTTATTAATGAAGATGGAATAAACATTTTAAAAATGAGTAATTAAAAAAGTTATTTGATGTTTTTCTTCAGCCACAGAGAAGCTAAAAAGCTACAGAAAATTATTCAATTTTTTAAATATTGTTTATGTTTGTGTTTGGGTTTTGATTTGAATTTGTCCAAATACACCCCAAAGCAAAATCCTAGAGAAGGATATATGTTTGTATATATGTATTTGGAATATTTCAGGGCCTCCTTGCTTGTGAATAAAAAACTGACTGCATAGCTAAAAGCAGCTTCTAGCCAAACTTTACTTTTACTGAGTGTCATTTTGTTCATCATGTCTTTTAGGCTCCAGCTCCATGGTGCCACGTAGATCACCTTTTTGTAGCACATTGGAGCTACATATTCATATACAGAGAACAGAGCTGGTGGTGGCCATCTAATGAGTAGAAATCAGATTTTTCTTTTAGGTCTTTTCCCTGCTATGTAGAGATCTTTCTTTAGCATGTTTGTTTACTGACAGTCCTTTGAATTTGAATCACAGAGCTCATATGCTGACTGCTGCCAGTCAGAGTAGTAACAGAGGTTGGTAAGGTCAGTGTTAGAGGTTGGCAGTATGCTCTCCCTAAAAGTACAGTAAATTTGGAGCTATTGTTTTAAGCTAAGTTGGATATTATGCAGAACCTATATTCTATTTTATAGAAATTGCTTGTTCTCTGATGCTAAAGCTAGAACAGAGGTGAATAATTTCTAGGAAATTAATACCAAATCCTTCTCATAGCCGAGAGCAACAGGATTACGTTTGTGTTGTGAGGTGGCTGACTAGTGACGCAGGTGTGGTCCAGGGAAATCCAGAGATGTTGGCCTCCACAGGCCCTGCTGGGTCATTTTCAACTCAGAACAGGGGCTTCAGCGTCAGCTTCTCTGGGGGACAGTTGTACTGAGGGTTGTGAGTTGTAGCCCCATCAGGAGAGTTGTCGCATATCTTTGCATACAAGTTCCTTGCAGCTCAGATTCACCTCTCTTAGAGAAGTATGGTTTGGAGAAGGATTACATTAGGTTTTACTCCTTATTAGAGATTTTAAATCTTACTATAATGTGACTGATTATAAAACTGGGAACTAGCTCATTCTGATAGGTTAAGCACCATGTGCTGCTAACAACACATTAACAAAAGATGTTGACCAAACCAAAAATATCCTAGATATGCATCACTTTTAACCGTAAGTTTTCTTCCACACTTACCTGCATCATTCAGTAATAGGTATGACACTGCTAAAATTATTTTTTTTAACAGTTTTACTCCTTTTCCCTAAATAATCATCAATCTTTTGAAGAATATATTTTCTTCTCTGTCAAGCTCCCTCTGACTGTAACTTTTTCAAGGACTCCTTAAATAGGTCCATTCATTAACAGTAGAAATGACAGGAAAGATTCATGTAGCCTTTTTTTTCATCACACCATATTTTCTTGAAGCCTTGGCTGTATGATGGTTTGATTACTAATTAGTGAGAATACAAAAACTCATTTAGCTAGGCTCTTAATCTCCCAAGAATTGTTTCTCTGCATGGGTAGTCACTTCACCACCTCTGCCACCCATCACTCAATGGATGCTTAGGCTGAGTTTGTTAGTCTATGTTAGGCAGAAGAGCAGTTTGCAGCTGAAGTAGGACTACTACGTCATCCTTCTAAAGGCCATTGGAGTGCCTACTGAAAATGGAGTAAAGAGAAGTAAAATATAAATATAAATAGTAGTATATTTGATGCAGTAGAAGTATTCCTTCCCTGGGAAGTGTCACAGAAATACCAAGTGAGCCAATGTAGCAGCTGCCTGTCTGAATGGCTCCCCAGTCTTACAAATCCATTTGAGGTGGGTTCAGGGAGTTGTTCTTTTCTTCACGGTGTAACTTGTTATTGATTTCTCCCTTTGCACCATTTTACTCAGCCAGGCAAAGAAGATTAGGGAGATTATCTTTGGGATATATGCCATCCAGTTACCTTGCTTGTACTTAAGAGATTATAGGGGTATAAATGTGGTGCATCTGGAGGTCAAGGCTGATACTGCACAATTCTGAGTGCTTACATATGTTGAACTTGTGATACATTTACTCCTGGTAATTCTCTGTTTAACTTATCACTTGCTTCAGGTTAACACATTGCCAAACCTAAGCATTAAAAGATTGAAAGCGGGAAAAGTTATGACATTGGTTTGAATATTGTACAATTTAAAAAGCAGGAATTTGAGTTTCTTTTGTATTTGTCTTTTTTTCTAAAGCTCCACGGTTCTGCCTGTGTAACATTACACAGACTATCATGGATCCTATTTTTATTTGATGGCATTTTCTAGTTCATCAGCACGTTTTGCCTGCACAAGGGATCATTGGCTTGCTATGTGATCCTTGTCATCTTTCATATTCTTATGTCTTCTGGGTATAATCCTATGTTTGTGTTATAGGGTTTCTTATCACAGTTAGTAATATAGCAAACCAGATTGCGTGTTTCTTGAATATAAAATTCTAAAAGGTATTAACAGGTTTATAGGCATCTGAGTTACTATGTGTAGATGACATGGGATGGTATAAGGTGGAAACAATAAGGTTCTCTTTCCTTCCTCACAGCAAACATCACCTCCAAAAATGAAAACTTTCTCAACTGTTTATGCTCTTGGACTTCTTGGCAGATTTTGACTTTGGATCTGGTGTTCATTCAGACTTCTGTGAAAACAGATTTACCTTCATTAAAAGCACATAATTTTGGGAAAATGTTAGAGTGATCATGTTAGTACCTCACTGTTGAAAGTCAACAAATAATTCTGGGGCAGTATGGATATTGTTAGGAAAATCTGATCCTTACTCTCCACATGCTGGAGGAGTTTCTTGGATGCTTGCTCTCCATTTCATGGTCGACTGTGCACAGTTCTTTCAGCATCATATGCGTGCTGTCATGGGTGAGTGATGCACTTCACTCATAAGAGAGAAGCAGCAATATGTTTTATTGAGATAAGATAGTGATTTAACAAAGTTCTATGGTAAGAAAGTTTAACAAGATTCAATGACAAGGTATACTTGGTTATTTACTGCTTGGAGGGAAGGGTTGACAAAATTGTCAAGGAGACCTGCCCATTGAATTGTGAGGTTCAGAGGGGACCCCTTTGTTTCCCAAACTCCTCCTCAGAGGAGTTGGGTGCGGCTGGATCCAATCTTAGTCCCAGACTTGGTCAACGGCTTATGTCTAAAGGATTATGAGCACGGTCAATCAGAGATGCAATTTAGCAAAGTCTGTATGCTATTAGTCGCTTACCAAGGATCTGTCACAGGTAAGGGATCTCTCAACCTCTACAGGTAACCTTGAGAGGTGTTCTTGCTCAAGGGGAGATCCTGCTGTGCAGCCTGCTACTGTGCGGGAGAGCTCAATGGGCTCTGGGCTGCCTTCTATTAATGGAGTAAGATGTTTAACTCATGGTCATATTTGCATACTAGCCACATTTGCATGGGTGCATGCTTGGTTAGCTCTTGGCTATGTGCTGTTTATGGAGAGGTCAGGTTGCAAGGTGGAAGAAGACATCAGGTTTGGTGGGGAGGAAGGAGCACACTGTAACACAGGCACTTCAGACTCATTTGTATTGTTTAGTATACCAGTCTATCCATGTGATGAGTGTCACTTCAACGAAATTCCTATCTTTTGGCAGGATTTTACCCAACTATTTCTGGTATTGCTTTGAAGCTGTCTTAGTGTTTGTTTGAATTATTATGTTCTCTGCTATTGATGTCAGATATGAATTAGCTTAGAAGTCACTGAGAGAACAGAAGTGGTATGACCTGTCATTAGATGCCTTGTTTAATATCGGTTTTTAATATGCAGTCTTTGATCACTTGCAGGATTGTTTAGCATTTTGTATAGAAGGAATTCTGATTCAAAACCTTAATTCTGGTTGCTGTTAATTCTAATTCTATGATCAATTTAAATTTGTATTTGTCTAGAAATTTCATACTTTCTGTAGTATAGTTAAGAAGTTACAGCTTTTACATTTTAAAAAATACTGTTATTTTTAGTGACATTCCCAGATACACCTGCAAAATTTCAAGAAAGCTCATTAAGCAGTGCTTTTATTTTTCCCCATTTTTACAGGATCATAGACAATAGTCAAGGAATGGATCTTGAGATGTCCTTTTCCAAAGTATGGTCATCTGCCTTAAACCAGTCCTCACGGATGTTTGTCTAACATACTCTTAACAGCTCCCAAGGATAAAGATTATTTTACCTCCCAAAGCAATTTATCCTCGATGTTTATGACCAGCCCTTACCGTAGAAGGATTTTCTGATGTCTGACCTAGATCTTCTTAGCTGTGATTCACACAGAGTATTAAATTCCCAATAGACATAGAAGACAGTTTATTCCCTTTGCCTTGGGCAGCTCATTACATATTTGAAAACTGTTTTGTGTCTTCTGTCATACATCCATAGACAAACAGGCCTATGGACTTGTTTACATTGTGGATTTTAGAGCACTTCACAGACTTCTGTGTTGCTCTGTAGGCCTGTCCCTGGTCCTGGGTTGAAAGCCACTGATCTGGACCTATGAATAGCTCCATAGATTTTTAGTGATGATCGTACAGAATCTGTGCTTGGTGTAACAACAGCCAGTATAGAGAGGAGAGCGAAGGCAACGTTATGACAAAGGAATTTACAGAACATAGTGCTTAAGAAGCATTGTAGGAAACAGAACTGAGAAGTTTCACAGAGTCTTAGAAGTAAAGAAAAGGAGCTTTGGACAATACAACTAGCAGTACGTGTAGTATTCTCAGAACTGTACAAGACCTTGCAACCTAAAAAGATGAGACAAAGCAAAGAGAAAATTGGCTGGCTGACCTTAGGGATTGTATTGGGGAATGATGGTTTGTTTCTGATATAGGTTGCTGTTAGTGAGCTTCACAAACAAATTACAAAAAGGAGAGAGAGAAGTGAAAATGGCAAGAGATTGGATGTATGGATGTTTGGGTTAGCAAGACATAGGGTGTCAGAAGGAACACGGCAGAATGGACAGAACAAAGCTAAAGTGGTAGAGATGAGAGAAAGGATGTCCATGGAGAAATTTCATTAGATGAAATGGCATGGTTGATGTGGCAAACCTGGAGGAAGATTCTGCCTTAGGGCACCTGAAAGTGCAGGAACTCTCTCATTTGAACATAGAAAGGAAAGAAAAGGCTATGTACACAAATATTGTGTGAACATAAAAAGGCATCCTGGACATAAACAAAAATCTAATTAGTGATGATAAGGAATTTTCCAAATCCCGAGGAGCTCTAAAATTAGCCAAGCAGATGCTTGTCAATGAATTTGAGAAAATAGTATGTGAATAGCCAGCTTACTGGAAGAAGTAAGTGATCAGCAGGGCTTTGAACATCCTGCAGAATGTGGAGAGAGTAAACAGGAGGTCCAGCGTGAAGGTGATTATGATAATCCAAGGGTGAAATAATCAAGGAATGAATACTTTGCCTAAGGAATCTGCAGAGATTAGAGCCTAAGGAAGTATCTGTGACCATGAATTAGATAAAGCAATAAAAAATCGCATTCCCTGAATCAAGATATTTCTTCTCTCTCGGGTGTTTTACTTACTAGTTAACTCTTTAGTGACTTTAAGTTTTGTCTAGCAGTTTTCGTTGGCATTGTGTCTTCCTCAGTTGGTTATCAGCTGTTGAGCTGGGCTTCTGTATTGGATAACTGGACTTCTGTATTGGTTGATCAGTTTCTTCTTCTTTTTAATTACAATTTGCCAGCATAGGAATGGTAAGAGAGTGGCATGCAAGTGAAAGGGTTTTAGTATAGCTTTGTTTTAGCTGAATTTAAACAGACTGTATCATTCGGAAGTTTAAAGAATGTTTAAGAATTGGGCATGAAATTTACAGCTTTCCTTACTTCATCAGTTAATTTTCTCAGAGGATTTTGTCACGACTGTGGGCAGAAAGGGTTCTGCAGGATTACTGCAAGGCAGTCTAACTAAAGGACCTTTGCTTCTTTAGGGAAACAAAAAAGAGAATCACTGTTAAAAGTGACAGTGATAAGACTGAACTGGAAGTCTGAAAGTATAAACTCTGAATGAAAGAAAGTTCAAGGAAACTGGAAGGCAATTTTAATTGCTAAAATCAGGATCTGTGAGGTTCTTGCCTCAAAAAAAAAAAAAAAAATAGGGTGTCAAACACTTGTACACTTAGTAACAATTAGATCCAAGAGAGAAATAAGCTCTCACTTGTTACAGATAACTTCTGCAGTCTAACCCATCCTCCTTTCACCTATTCCCTCTAGTCTGTCCGAATTTCTTCCTGCTCTTCTGCACCACACAGTTTGGCTTTTCTTCATTGCTTCCACACTGTCCCGTAGGAATGCTCTGCATCTGCCTCCCATCACACCCTGAGGAATGAGAACTGTGTCTGCTCCTGGCCTATCTCTGCCTGTGCCAAAGTGCCACCTCATATAGCCACTGCAGCCTGACCCCACTGTTTATCCTTCTCTTGATAAATGTTAGATTCTTTTCTCTTTACACCAAAGTAATCCAAAATAACTCTATAGAAGGCAGCAGAGTTACGTTAGTGAAGACTCAGTTTTGTGGCTTTATTCCCGCAAACTCTTTTGTCTTACAGCAGTCTTGCTGCTTGTCTTACCTTTCCTTCTTTACAATTGTTCGTTGAAACGTCCTTTTATATTATCAGTTGCCTCTCTTCTTTGCAGGTCTATCCTATGAGTCATTTTGCATTCGCTCTTTAAGTCTTGTTTAGATTCTAAATACTTGGGAAAGTGCAAGAAAGCTTTGCATTTTTTATAGCACCATGTAAGTGTTTTATTTTAATAACAGCTGATAATTTTGCTGAAAGCTTGCTAACAGCTCTAGCAACACAGGAGAGTAAGGATTTTCTACAGCTTTTCCACTTTGAAAAAAAGAAAAATGTACTGTTTACCCTTCTTTACTTCTTCATTTGACTCTCGCACTTCCATCTCTGTTTATTGGATAATTTATTGGATAAACTATTTTAAGGATGTAACAGAAAAGGCAACCTCAGTGCTCAGTGTGGTATAATATGAATTGCCTAGTCACATATCAACTTGATTTAAGGCAGCAGATGAAAAATTCTGTACATTTAATAATCTTTTTACAGAACCTACTGGGATCAACTGTAGTGTTTTGCTGGCATTCCTGTTCCAAAACAGTCACTATTTAACAATTAGATTGAAAGAATCAAACTTCTTTTAATGTAGACCTAATATTCACCTTTCTGTTGCCCTGTGCTATTGCAAATTCATATCCTATTTTCTGTTTACTAAGATACTTCCTGTTCTATTTCTTCTGTTTAATATTAGTGTTAAATTGTTTTCCTCAGTTGTGCATTTTTTCTCTAAATAGTTTGGTGTGACGGATCTGGGAAAACTAAAAGAACTCTGGCCAAAGTAGTTCTTATTTCTTTTGGTACTTGTAGATTATTTTTATATTGTTTTCTTTGTTTATCATGTTTCAGAACATACAGATTTTTCCTTGACTCTCATCTAGATCTTGGAAAATAATTTACTATATATTTTTTTCCTTTTCACTCTTATCCTCTTATGAAATTGCCAAAATTGACAGCAGCTTTTTATGTTGAAACCCACTAACTGTGAATTTCCTTCAATAACTTGACTCTCAGAAAAGCCAAAGGAGAACAGTCTTCACACGTTTCATGATTTTTGATCTTCATTATTCTAGTTTGCATTCCCTATGATAATCTGTAGCCAGAAGCCAGTGACTGGCCATTTTGGAGTGGTGAGATACAGTGTGTTTGTTAGTATTAGGTTGAGAGATTACTGTCACTGAACTTTCAAGTAGATAATTTTTTCCTCTGGTACTCCTGGCCAGGTTATTGTTGCAAAAGAGAGGTGATGGGAAAATGAGTCATTTTGTATCTTATTTTTCTACAGGATTTACAGATAATCAGTACAGATGAAAACCAGGTATTTGTGGCTGTTCAAGAGTGGTACCAGACAGACACATACAACCTGTACCAGTCGGATCCACAAGGTGTTTACTACTCCCTCCTGCTAGAGAATGTCCGGAGCACAAAACAACCAGAAGAGAATGTCATGATAGATATTCTTGAGGTAGGATGCTGTTCAGAAGCCCTCTTCCCTTTTTATCTGTTCCAGTGTGCAATATGTGTGGATTTTTATATTAGCAATTTTTTACAGTTATCTTTAATATAAAAAGACAAGACTCTCTTCTTCATAGTTTTCATTACTATTTATAATTTTCTTTCTTTTCATACTAATGCGCTGTGGGTTTTGAGAACTAAATTTGTGGTATAGCGTTCCAAGGATGTGCAAAAACAGGGTTGGTGGAGGGGGTTTTGTTTGATTTGGGTTTTTTAGGTATTGAAAAATGAAGTTGACAGCACAACGTGTTACAGATGAAGTAAGAAGTTAGGCAACTGCCTATGCACAGCTTTTTGCTTGTAGGTGACTCACTAATGCACTTCCTGACTTAGATTAGGTCATTTCTAGCCAGTAGGATCATAAATAAAAATCCTGTGAGCCTCGTGCTGGATTGTGTGTGTCAGCTTTGACAAGTGAAAAACCAACAAAATTAGATTTTTATTGGACAGCAGGTCCACTTGCTTTCAGTAAGTGTTTTATGCCACTAGTATTTGCTACGAGACTCTTTCTCCTATAATCAGTTCTGTCTTGGGTTGTAAACTTAATGCATTTGTCAAAATAAGACATTAAAGAACAGAGCATTTTTGAAGGATGACACAAACAGTCATCAGTTCCGTTCCTGTTGATGATGACATTTAAATGTAATTGGGTGGATATTTGTCCTGTTTTTGTTCTTTCTAGTACTGGCCATTATCACAGACAGGACATTAAACTGTGTGGACTGATCTAACTTGGCCATTTTTACACTCCAATATAAATGCTATTAGTTGAAAAAAAAATCTATTTGCAACAGACTTCTTTGGAAAATATTCATAGTAATTCTAGATATAAGTCATACTTAGAGATGAGAATGTGTTGGTGTTTTTTTCCCCCTTGTGTTATCCATCTTTATTTAGGTTTTTCTTTTTGAATAGGCTGTAGTAAAGGAGACAAGTGTATCATTACCAGTGCATGCACAGATCATTATCTAGATTTTCTTTATTTAGAAATGAGACAGCTTCTTAATGAGCAAACCTATACAGGGTGATTTAAAAGAGAGCTTCATTTTGCTGCTTTTGCTCCTAGTCACACCTGCAGGATGCAGAGCTAAAAGAATCAGCTGCAAATGTCTTCTCCATGCATCACTTGGAGCATGTCTCAATTAGGTTGTGCAGAGATGCCACCCCAGCTGTTCTTTTATCAACAGAGTTAAATACTTAATTCAGTTTCATTAATTATTTAAGAATTTCAAAATGTTACTGAGGGCAGATTTGATAATGAAAGAGAGGGGGAGATCCTAGATTATTGTGTATGGGCATACATTGAATTAATTTGTAGGGCTGCATTAAAAAGACAATGTGCATATAATAAAGAGTAATAGAAAGACAGTAGACATGGAGCCACACAATTCCATTTCTTCGGAGCTGGTTTTTGGAATAGATTTACACTGTAAGTGGACAATTTTATTTGTTTATATTGAGAAGCCTATAGCTTTCAGATAGCTTGTAGGGTAAATAATTATTGTCCATCTTCCTGACTGGAATGTGATCACGTATTCGTATCTAGAAGTAAGGTATGATTTATTTACACTGTACAAAATAGCTAATAAAGATAAGACATGTTACAGCCCTTGGAGATAGCATTTTTTTTGGTCTAGTCTGGGATTTCTCTCTGGGTAATGCAAGTATCTCATATTTGGAAGACGAATCTTCAACACAACACAGAGAAAATCCTCAATGGATTTGAGAATTTCTCTTTCAATCAATGCAGAGTTCTGCTTAGTTTGCACTGTTGGTCTTCATTATCTTTTGCTGACCTCATTTCATCTTTTACTGAAGCATTTGTTATAAAATCTTTTGTAGGCTTCCACCTGTCTGCATTCATTCACTTTTATATGCTTTATCTCTTTTGCACTGTATTTCTTTTCTGATCTTGCTGCGTATGTGAATGGGGAATAATTCTCAAAAGGTGTGCTTTAAAGAAGGAAAGAAAAAGAAAACTAAGGTATTAAATGACAGTCCAAAAGGAGCATAGTCTTGAAATCTGTATCAAGCGCTGCTGGTATTAACCGGTCACAAATCTGATTCACATGTTTTCAAAATGAACATATCAGTTCTATATCTGATCCTGTTATGATTCCCTATGTGGGTAAGAGCTACACAAGTTACAGTACTTATTTTTCATCCTTACTTTTTTCCCCCAAACCACAGATCTTACATGTTTAAGTCATAATTGCAAACTCATATTGTATAGCTGATTTTTTTCTGTATTTCCGAGGGGCCATCTGAACACTACCACTTTGCATCAACCAGGACAAAATGTTACTCAACAGTTACTAAGAACAAACTGAACAATGCAGTAATTAATGAGCTACAGAATACATAGTAGAAAAATAGAAAACCTATTTAGAAAGTAGGTGTATAGGGTACTAAGTTTTTTTTTTTTTTTAATATTGGGGAACAACTAACCACTGAATTATTTTAAAAAATAAGCGTTTCAAGAGCTAATCCAAAAATCCAAAGAAAGTCATACAGAAAACCCTTTTGAATTTTTTCATGTTCATCTGTCTTAGGTAACTACTGGACTACTCAAAGTAGATGAACACTCCACAGTGTTTAAAAGTGTTCTCTTGCACATCAGTCTATTTGCTATGTGAATCTTCTCCCTTCTTTGCAGGAAGGTACTAATAACAGAATTTTATCATAATGACTTGAGTCAGATTTGGTGCATTGGCATCACAACAGAATCCAAAAAGCAACTTTGACGTGTAGGCGTTACGATATTTACAGAAAAAGCCAGATGTGAATTCGCATAGATCATAGGACCGTTGAACTAGAAAATGCTGCACAGGGTTGGGTGTTTTAAAGCTTCCACTCTTTAAACTTTTTATATTAGTTATTTTTTATGATTGAATTAGCCAAATGCACCATTCCAAGCATCATAGTTCTGAAATTTATCTAAAGATAACTGCCTACAAACTTATTTCTATCAGGAGTTAGGCCATTCATTTAAAATACAGCTACTGAAGGCAGTACTGGCCAGCTTTTGTCTTTTAAAGCAGCAGGAGTGTAGTTAACTGGGACATCGGAAGAAATTTTTTTTGTGGCCTTTCTGTGCGTGATGGGATTGAAATTCATACCTCCCATATTCTGGAGATGAGAGGTTACCCTAGAAGTTGGTTAGGATAGGGATGGGAGTGGGAGAGGAGAACATTCTAAGCCTGTCTCCAATTGAATGATTAAATATTCATTAAACAAGAATGAGAGAGAGGGAGAGAGAGAGAGGAGATACAAATACTCATGATGCATCACTGAGTGTTTAGGCCATCCACAAATGAAGATGGAAACTTCAGTTACAGTTCCTGATCTAATTATTTTTTAAATATTTAATGTTGTGTTCACTGCAAAAAAATATTTACACAGAAAGTGAAGCTCAAGTCTACTGTTCCAAGTAAGTGTTTGAACTGTTAGGCATTTAAGTCATATTCATTGTTGTGCTATCTGTGGAAGGTAGTATATGTAATAATTCCCCAGCAAGATGAAATTGCTTCAAAACAGATGCACACAGCTTCCTCATTTCTTTCCTCCCCTTCCTTTTTCTATCCTGCACTGCAAAGTAGTTTATTGCTGCAAGTACTTTTGACTTGGAGATGATTCTGAGCTTCCATCATCCCGGACAAGTAAGCTTGCCACATGTATAAGACGTTTAAGGAAGAAGGGCTGTATGTCAGAACTGGGTAGTGGAAAGTCTTCACAAAATTGTCTTGCAAACAAAGTGGGTGGAGGAGAGTACCAGCTCTGAGTTTTTCTGTGCATGAGCCTGCTTATGAATGTCAAGAATGAGCTGGATATGCTCAGAATCAAGTCTTTAGACACATAGGAAACTTTAATAGCAAGAATACTTTGCTAGCTGAGTTCACAGGTAACAGTTTTTGACTGGCACAAGACGGAAGAATTGAGTACAACTAAGGTATTTACATCCTCCTACAGACTCTGTACAGAGGGTTTTTTAGCGTAGATATTACACTGACCAGCCTGTAATAAAGTACATGTTATCCTCAAGGACAGCTATTTTATTGATTTTGCCTCTGCAGTAGCACTAACGGTAATGGAAGGTATAGAATGCAAAATCAGCCATTGGGAAAAGCATGAAGCTGATTCTGTTTTATCCTCTGGAACAAAACTGGCGTAAGCCTGGTGTAATTCGTCTGTAGACTCAGAGTGCTCACAAACAAGTTTTAAGATATTCCAGTATTCCTTTACACCATATTGGGAGTCATCAGATGAAAGAATACCAGAAAGATTCAAATGGTTTTTTTTCTTTTTTTGCAGTTCAGTTTCCTGTTTATTTGTATTAAACAAAAAGAGAAATTCCTCGAATACCGTTCAGTTTAAATACTGAGGTTGACAGCAGGATTGATGTTAGAGCTAGAACTAAACATACTAAGGTGCAATTACTGCCGTGATGCTTCTGAAGTGGTCCATATTAACTTTGACACTCTGAGTTATAATAGTTTTCTAATAAGGATCATTTTGAAAACAACTAAATGCACCCAAGAGAAGAGAGGACCTGTAAACTTTCTTTCAGAGGTTAAGCAGGTGGAGGGAGGCTAGATGTGGAAGCATTTTAAATGCCTAGGAGCATTTAAACCTCAGTCATTCTTCCTGAGGTGAGCTCTCTGCATTTACTACAAAAGCCAACCCTGCTTTCTAATTCAGTGTTCTTTTGTCAGATATTAGATTATATTACAAACTCTTTCCTGGTATCCCATGTGACAGGACAAGAGGCAATGGGCAGAATTTGAAGCACAGGAAGTCGAGCTTGACCGTGAGGGGGGATTTCTTCCCTGTGAGAGTGTCGGAGCACTGGACCAGGTTGCTCAGAGAGGTTGTGGAGTCTCCTTCTCTGGAGATCTTCAAGGCCCGCCTGGATGCAACCGTGTCTACCATGCTGTAGGTGACCCTGCTGAGCAGGGAGGTTGGACTAGATGATCTCCAGAGGTCCCTTCCAACCTTACTGATTCTATGATTCTACCATATTACATGATTTTAATATATTTGGGTACTATTTATATGCAGGCCACATAAATTATAATCCTCCAAAAAGTATGTTGAATAAATATCTACATTTAAAAAATATATCAAAGTGGACGAACGTTGGTCTGTAGAGTTTTATACTGGTTAAGGCTCTTGCCCCTGATACAAGGAAAGCAAACATAAATAAAATAAATGCTAAAGTACTAAATCCATAGAGCAAAACTAAAAACTGACAGTCAAATTGAAATTGCTAATGATAATAAGCAATATATCAAGTAGTGTTTATAGGTTCAGAAAAAAAATAGAGATATTCTGTTTACCTTTAAATACTGAAGCACACTTTGTACGCTACCCTTGACACATGGGAGGTATATTAACATTAGTGATAAAAGGCCCGATCCTGTGTAGACTTGTGTGCGTATAAATGTGTTCACATGTGTAGAAGTCAAGTTACAGTTATACATTGCTTAACTAATTTGCAGTATAACATTTTAAAGATGCGAATATTAAAAAAATGCAGAAATATATTAGCAATTTTAACAGTAGTGTACTATCAGGCAATGCTAACATAATCTTTTGCATTTAGTTCTATGAACAACATGCAATTTGCTTGGATTTCTACTATTGAGGTAACTATATATCCTTTTAAATACACTTAGTAATAAAAAGCAGTTAATAATCATTCTCCCCTTCCCCTTTTCTCTCTTTCTTGTTCTTTTCCCTTTCCTTCTTTTTTTCAGTATCGTTCACTTTTCTGCTGGAGAAACTACCTGAAGTATACTGTTCAGAGCCACAAAAGAACAGCTAATAAAGAATAATCCTGCTGAAAATATGTGTGTGCACTAATCACTAACAATCTCTCACTTACACTTTAGGTCAGAGGTGTAAAAGGAGTCTTTTTGGCCAACCAGAAGATTGATGGGAAAGTTACAACTCTAATAACCTACAACAAAGGCCGTGACTGGGATTTTTTAAATCCTCCAGACATTGATATGAATGGTAAACCAACAAACTGCAAACCTGTAAGTGGTTCTTTTAACCTATCCTCTGTCTAAAGTGCACAATAATTATTTCTATGCTAGGATGTGCAGTAGTTTAGGCAGCCTAAGAGCTTTGTGCTGAGTTTACCTGCTAAGCTGAGAGACAAGTTTAGTTGCACTAGAAGAACAGTGGTTTCACAAGCTGTTAGTCCAGTTATCTTTTAGAATGAGTCATCATGACTGTCTATAGCACCGCATTCTTTATTTTAGAGTCTGATGTTACACAAAGAAGACATTTTTTGCTTGTGTGTCAGCCTCAAAACACAGTTCAGAGTAATTGTAATAGTCATTTCTGTCTGGATAGAAGGGGCACTTCATCAAACAAGTACAGCTTACCAATACCTTTTCTGTTTCCATCTTTCATATTTTTGTTCATCTTAAACCAAGATAACCCTGTTAAAGGGAATTCTTGACAGTTGCTTGGGAATAAACACCGCATGGTTAATTCCATCAAAATGTCTGTTGTTTTTGTCATGATGTTATTTCAGTTAGTTTACATGTCCCAGCTACCCATTATATTTTCTTATATGTCAGGCTGTACTGAAAACCCTGTATTTTTCTCATTGGCTCTCTGCTCCTGTGGTCTTTGAACTCTGCATTGCTCAGCAAAGTAAATTCCCTTATTCCTGTCACTGCCAGATATTTTATCCCTCCCTACACAGCAGAATGGAAGGCTGGAGGTGGGGTGCGGTTGAGTTCAAGACTGCAGTACATGGTTCAAGCCTGCAGGGCTTGATCCAAAGCTCTCTGAAGCTAGTGGAAAGACTTATGCTAACTATGATAGAACCAGCTCCCAGTCATTCTTGACAGCCTGCTTCTGGTGAATTTAATGGCCAGATTACTGTAAATGTCGGTCGGAGCGATAATGACTTTTAGGTGACACTGTACAAATAGCAGGAAGCAGGAAATGATTAGCAAGGAGAGATGATCAAATGTATCTGAAAGTTATTACATTATTTTGCATATGACTCTGTTTTCCAACAAAGGAATTTCAGTACAAATAGTTTTTTTAATCATCATTTTAGCTAGTAACTTGGGACAAGGAGACATGCAATACTTGTTGCTGTTACTCAGAATTTCTAAGCACATGTGCTGTCACAGGAATTTTTTCTTCTGTAATTTCATGCTAACCTCTTTGAGTCTGCAGACATTTTTGCTGAAACCACAGCTGACTAAAGAGACAGTACCAGAGACTCTTGTTAGCTCAGTTAGATTACTGTTTCAATCTGGACTTTTGCTGCATGGGAAAAAGCCATTCTCTTTCTCTAAAAAGACATGCATCACTGAAGCTACTCTCTAATTGTGCTTTCATTGGCATAAAAGTGTAATTGTTACCATTTTTTTAAAAAAACCTGTCTTCTTCTTACCCCACAAGCCTGATTGCTATCTTCACCTCCATCTCCGCTGGGCAGACAATCCATATGTGTCAGGAACAGTCCATACAAAGGATACTGCACCGGGTCTCATAATGGGGGCAGGTAAATGTATGATAGTATTTTTTAAGACCTGAAATGTGGATGATGTTCTTTGTAGAACTAGTCTTTTGAACAATAACATTGACCATGCTCTAAACATTGCCAAAATGTGGCTTTCCCTATAGAATATTGCTTTAGGGGATCACTTGATCAAATGATCTCAGAAGAGGTAACTGAAGTCAGAGAGTTGCTTCTCCTAACACAGCAGATCTGTTACGGTTGCCTGGATACATTGTGCATTGCAGCTGCATATATAGGTGCTTTCTCCATTAGTGTGGCGTGAAGGAGTAGCAGTGGCTGAATGACTTCTTTTTCTCAGAAGTAAAGTGAAATTTCTTAATGAAGAAATTCCATTGCAGTGCTGACCACTCATTATGAAAAATATTCACACAAGTCTGTTTTACTTTCTATACTTCTAATTCATCTATTTGTTTTTTTTTTTAATTTTGTTTTCCTTCTTTCCAAAACTACTGAGATTTTGTGTCTTAACTGTTCTAAGAGCTTTTTCAATATACTTAAATTGCATCATTTTATTCTGATATTATAGATCTTGTTATGGTGAAATAACCCATGCACTGCTTCTCTTTTCCTAAATATACATTTATTTTTATTTTTAATCATTAAGGTGTCCTGCCTTCTCCTGTTATGGTGAAATACACCCATGCACTTCCTCTCTTTTCCTGAATATACATTAATTTTTATTTTTAATCATTAAGGTGTCCTGCCTTCTCTTACACTAGTGTCTTATAAAAAACATTCTTATTTGAAAATTTACTGAAAAAATCAAGGCAAGCGTATCTGGTGTTGGAAGAGAATGACATCTACCATTACTTGCAGCATGACTGGATTTGAAGTCTTTCTCTAGTGTGAATGGAGTTTAAAATACTTTACTGGAGGTAATGCTACTTAGTGAAATGCTACTACATTTTTGTTGACAAGAGTGAGACTAAGAATTTGTTAAAAATTTATAAAGTAGCTTTGTCAGTACATTTCTATGAAGTATGTGTTTAATTCGTATTTTGTGTATTTCAATGTTTAAGAAAATAACTTCCACTGCAAAGGATGTTCTTATTCCACAACAATACTCCAAAGCTATGCTATTCTAATTTAAATTCTTTTTTTTTTCCCCTTCATATGATATTTGATTGCCTTTTGGTAGCAAATTAACCAATCTAGTCTAATTTATGAATCTGTTAATTCTATTTCATTTTTTCCTGTCCTTACAGACAGAATTCTGATGTGGTGAATTGATGTTTTTTGAGATTGTTTGTTTGTTTATTTGTTTTTTGATTGAGAGGGTTTTGTGAGTACACTATCCTCTGAGATCATGTTAGAGATGGCAGATAGTAGAAAAGTCGAGAGAGTTTTTATCCTTGTGGCATTGTCTCATCATGCCTTCTGGGTAAACTTGTCAACAGCTTTCCTCAACATGAACATTAGGCAGCCTTTTTGATGATATTCAGATATCTTTAAGATCTGGACTGATATATTTGATTTGACTTGATTGTGAGTCAACCTATAATGGAATTGAAATGGTAGAGAGGCACAATCACTTGTAACCTCATGAAATTCAACAAAGGCAAGTGCAGGGTCTTGTACCTAGGGAGGAATAGCATCATGCACCAGTAGAGGCCAGAGGTTGACTACTGGGGAGCAGCTCTGTGGAGAAGGACCTGGGAGTCCTGGTACACAGCAAATTAACTGTGAGCCAGCAATATGCTCTTGTGGCCAAGAAGGCCAGTGGTGTACCAGAGTGCATTAGGAAGAGTGTTGCCAGCAGGTCGAGGGAGGTGATCCTCCTCCTCTGCTGAGCCCTGTGAAGACTACATCTGGAGTACTGTGTCCATTTCTGGGATCCCCAGTACAAGAGAGACATAGAGCTACTGGAGAGAGTCCGGCGTAGATGGATACATGATTAGGGGGCTGAAGAATCTCTCTTATGAGGAAAGGTTGCAAGAGCTGGACCTGTTTAGCCTGGGGAAGAGAAGACTGAGAGGGGATCTTATCAACGTCTACAAATACCTTAAGAGAGGGTGTCAAGAGGATGGGGCCAGACTTTTCAGTGATGCCTAGTGACAGGACAAGAGGCAACAGGTAAAAATGAAACACAGGAAGTTCCGCTTGAATATGTGGAACAACTTCTTTACTGTGAGAGTGACAGAGCACTGGAAGAGGTTACCCAGAGAGGTTGTGGAGTCTCCTTCTCTGGTGATATTCAAAACCTACCTGGACACAAACCTGTGCAGCATGCTTTAGGTGACCCTGCTTGAGCAGGGGGGTTGGACTAGATGATCTCCAGAGGTCCCTTCCAACCTCAACCAGTCTGTGATTCTATGTGATTCTGTAGTATATCTAACTAGGTTAAAAAGCCCAAAATGCTGTACATCCTTCTTCTGGTAGAAGGTCATGTATATGCAACTAGAGCATTAGGGTCTTATTTTGGAGTCTTCCTAAAAATTCTAAGGAGCAGCTGCATGCCCCTTTCAAATAGAAGAATTGAATCAAGTTCAATTTTAACTGGCATTTATATTATTCAGATGCTCAGGTCATTCAGTGCACGTATTCAGTCTTATCTGGCAAAACTCATATCCTTATGAACTTGTATTTCTTATAAGGAATACTTTATAAGAGCTTGAATTTCTTTTGGCCTGATTCTCAAAGTTGATGATCATATGCAAATTAACAGAAGTACTGCAGAAATAAGATCATGTCTCACACTATTGGAATTTTACTGTTATGATTTAGTAAGAGCACATCATCTGCAGTGACAGAAGATGATAAAAATCTGTGTATGACAGTTTATCACCATGTGACTATGAACAACCAGTGCATTATACTCTGAAAAGGGGAAATGTAATCTAAGGGTGAGGTAGGTAACTAATTGCCAGCGGAGAGAGCAAAATATTAATATTCTGGAAAAAGAGTATAGAGAAACCTTATTAGTAACAATATGTACAATTCCAGTCGTCAGTTTTCAAGCACAAGGAACAGTTTTGGAATAGAGATTCTATTTACAAGAGGAACCTTGGGAACTGAAAAAAACAAATGTCAATAAAAAATACCACTTTTTTTTCCCTGAAAGTACAACCACGAGGTGGAAACAAATGGAGTAAAAAGATGTTTAACTAAGGTATAGTATAAGCAAGAAAAGAACTGGAAATTGGAGAACAATTTCTAACTGTAATGGCAACAAGGTTCATCCTCTTACTGAAAGAAGTGTGGTTATTAAGCAAACAAATAAAAAATCTCTTTAACATGGAGGTTAGCCACCTTGTAAAGAGATTATATAATACAGTTGTTTGTGATAGTAGAGTACCTATCTCGTGACTTAGATTTTTTTGGTAATATGCTTGCAAATCAGAGCACTGAGAATATTGAAATTTGTTTTAATTTAAAAGAATAATTGAAAGGAGAATAGCATTAATGCCTAGAGCATTTGGAAAGATGCAATGATAAGATTTTAAAATTACATCTTTTTAAACTCACATTTAGGAATGAAAATTCCACTCTATTAAAACTGCATAAATAGTTCTGAAGAATGCATATTTTTAGCTTATAAATATATATAAATTGTGCAGACAGAATATTAAATTTTATACTTGCACATTAAAATGTTCTTTGAAATAACTAATTCATTCCCTTTAAGGAATATTACAGTATTTTGCATTTACATTTCGTTCTAATCTTGGCAACAGCTTCTTTTTTTCACTGCATAAGCTATGAAATGTGTGTCAGTTGATATGTAAATTTTTACTATAAACTTGTGAAGGGCTTATCTATGAAAAATGTTAAAAAAGTGTGGATTTTTCAGGTGTTAGTTTACTGTGATTCTCTGCTTAGCCTCTAGTCCAGATGGCAAATCAAGCAAGCAGTGAATGTTGCATGCTGGCATGAATTGAGGAAGGAGTTCAGTTTACTCAGTTTACTGTTCGTCATATCTGACCCAAATATGTTGTATACATTGTGATTAATTTCTGTCTTCTTTCACAAAAGTAGTGTGCCATGATGCCACTACAAGAAAGGATGAAGGAACAGGGAGCTGATAGAACATTTCTAGTGCACTTTGGAGTGAAGATACCATTCTCTAAGATTTTTCTCATGTCGCCATGTTCCCAGATTCTTACAGTGTGAGTCTCTCCCTCAGTCTACAGCTAAACTCATCTTCAGTTTACTGAGCAAAAGTTGTTTTGCTGGGATGTTTAAACACAAATTCTTTGTATAATTGTTCTACACTGTGGCTTTTAGTTTATGAACCACAGTTTTTTAGCTTATTATTCATTGCCTGGAAAGATGGTATGTTAATAACAGTGATCTAGCAAGTTATATATCTCTTTTGGGGGTTGATAACTTGCTTGTGTGCTAAATTTAACTGACCAGAAAAGAATCCATGTTTGAAGGATTATCAAAATGTTACATGTGGGGAGTATTTCCTCTCACAGTAAATACGTCTGAAATCACATATAAAAATATTAGAAAATGCAGTGAGCAAGTAGTTAAAATGTGTAAATGAGTAGTAAATTGTAAATGAAAGTAATTTGCCATATTTGTGTCACGTGGTAGGAACCTGCCATAGTACCTGAGCAATGGCAAACTTTAAATTAGCTAAGATGTTCCAGCCTCTTCTGATATCTGGGAGATCTTTAAGTGTTTTACACAGCCATACCACTTTTCCAGAAAGCTTAGCAGGCCATTAATCATCCTTAAATACATGACTTTTTTTCAAATCCCTATGTCGTCGACTTCTGAGCTGGTACATGCAGACTTGGGAATAGCCTGGAAAAATATGTTGAAGACTAGTTATTGTTCCTGTATTGTAGTTTTCAGGAGAGTATGTCGTCCGCCTTCCTCCTCCCTCCCCAGATAGAATACTGTGATTTTTACCCTGTTACCCTTAACTCAAGAGAAGTAAAATGAAAGCAAAAGAGAGAGTGTCCCGAAAGCAAAAAAGATAATACCTTGTACCCCAAAACACAGTTCGAAAAGGCTTATAAAAACTCAGGTAGCAGAAAAGAAAGAAAACTATGCTTAATCCTCTGTCTGAAATTAAATCCAAAGTGTTTCCTTTTGTTTCCTAAATTTAACTCACAAGGTGTCAGTAAACCTCCCATAATAAGGTAACAACATAAGAAGGACTCGTACTGGTTCGGATCAAGAGTCCATCTAGTGCAGTGTCCTGGCTCTGATGATGGTCAAAGCTTTTTGGGGAAGCATTTAAGAACAGTACAAGTGTGTATTATATCTCTGATTATGGTTTGGGAGCAAGCACACACATAGAACTGTTTCTGGTAAGTAGTGTGGACAAGGCTGCATCACAGGTCTCTTAACCTACACAGTTCAATGAAACTATTCCAGCAGGCTTTGTATCCTCAGGCAGATCCTTTACGACTTGGGGCATGTCACACACATCCTCAGTTTGATGCTATGCAAACACCATTTTAATGGCCTGCAAAATAACCTTCATTATATTTTAGGTAATTTGAATTGGAAAACTCTCGTAAAAATACAGCTTGTGGCAACGGCAGCACCACTTGTGGGCCAGAGGGCTATGAGCTATGTAGTGTGAACATGGTCAGGACTTTCCTATTGGCCTCAGGGCTGGAGGACAGTCTCTAGTCTTCCCTTATTTATTGTGTGCATGTAGTTTCCGTATATTATTAGAGACAAAAGATGACTCTTGTGATGCCTTGAACAGAATCTCTTATGATGCCTTGAGCAATATATTTAAAATTGGATGAGAAAAGCAGAACACAAAGCCGAATAAACACTCTCACAGTAATTGAAGGGTCTTCTTTCCTGTTCCTGTAGCTTGTCACTTAGATACAAAAAAAGATACAAATTATATAAGCTAAATTTGAGAAGCTTCTGTACTATAGACAAAACTTTTTCAAACTACGAAGTAAAAGGCTCATTGTCACATATGAGAAGAGATTTCAGGCCCTTTAGAGCTAAAAGTTTTGTTAAAATTATATCATTTATAGCTCCAGCTCATGTATTCTACAACTGATTACCTATTCTAGATGCAGTAACTTTTTCAATATAAACCTGAATCACCTTCAGTACATTATATTTCTTGTTACTTGTTGTTAGAGACAGATTTGAAGTCTCATGCGCACTTGCTAAAATGATTAGAAAGGCTCCATGTGCTAGTGGTGCACCTGAGGAGTCACTTAAGACTTTATAGCTTTAACAAAGAGAGTGGATTTTGGTGTGGCTCACCAAACAACTTTCTGTAATTTGTGCGGATTTGCATTTCAGTCAGAACACTTTGGTATGTGATGAGTAGTACTTGAATGGGTAGTGTGGAATGGTGCTTAGAAACTGCACCTCTACGGTTAGTGTTATAAGACACCATGAAACAAGACAGAAAGAAGAGAACAGAAGCAAAGTAACGAAGTTCTGAGAGAGTAAGTTTGTCTAAGTGCATAAGGTAGGTAGAAAGAAGAAATATTGCAATATAAGACAGGGAACACTGTAGAAGGTTTTAAAGATGGGACAGCAACAAACAAGGGACGGAAAGGAGTAGTAGGGTGTGAGTAAAGTAAACTTTGCAGTAGCGTTTGGATAGCTGCAAGATAGACCTTCAGATTGTGTTTCAACATTTTTTTTAACAGAACATTTCTGGTTATAGTTCTTCCGTATTTTCTCAGTCCCACTGTTGAGATATTTAATGTCTTTGACATAAGTGTTGGCTTTTTGTCTTGGGGCTATTTCTCACCTTCTGTGTCTTTTGATTGAAATGTCAGTTTTGCATGTGTGACTGGTATCCTTTGACTGCCACGCTTCCTGTGAGTAACATTCATGATGATAGTAGTTCCACATAGATACAGCATGGAAACTTTCAAAATGTTTTGACTTGTACTTACTGAATGCTTATGTGATTTTGCAGGTTTTTATTTGCAATTTTGTTAATCAGGATTTTTGACAGTTCATTTACAAACTGGTTGATATGGTGCTATTACATATGCTTTTGCCTAGTTAGCCGGCTTAATCCAGTAACACATATGACACAATATGAGGAAAATAGAGCCTTCAAGTAAAATTGTGCACTTTATTTCAAAGTAGACATGTCAAAAACAATGGAATATTCCAAATAGTTGAAGTTACATTTTATTAGAATATAAAAAATAAAGCTAAAACAATGTAAATCTTGACATGGGGAAAACTCACAACTCTTGTGTGACTTAAGTTAAATAGAAAGGTTGGAAAACAAATTTGTGGTGAGCCCGTAAGTCATTTGAAGGACTTCTTAATTTTATTTCAGCTTTACTTTTCCATGTTAAAAGCTTTCAGAGATACTTTAGGATTAACAAAATCAGCATATTCATCCTTATGTGTCCCTAAGGAAATTTCCTTCTCTCTGTCACCTCTGAGACTTGGCTGCTTCCCACAGCAAGTAAGACATTTATCCAAGAGCAGAACTAACAATGTATTCATTAAAAGTCCCTCTGCAAAGAAACACATAGACGAGCAAAAAAAGGTTACATCCCAGCAAGAAAATAGGTTTTATCATCCCCAGCTATCCCCCAAAAAAGGTTCTATCAGTAATTGTAGAAGCATGAGACTATATCACATAACAGTGAAAACTGTTCAAATAGCAAGGAAAGTAAGACTATAAGAGGAACAAGAAAAAACCCGACAAAGTTGTATACGCAACAAAACACACTTACTAAAGAGAACTATGGTTGTCCATAGCAAAACTATAAAGGAAGGCATGTGTCAATGAGAGTGATTAGTGTAATGTAAAGGAGAAATTGGAATTTAAGAGTATATGATTATGATGCAAAACTCTGGATTTAGAAGAAGCAAGCAAGAAAAGACAAGATCTTCTAAATTAGGTGCCCAAATGTGCAAATGTGTTTTTATCTGACTAAACTGCAGTTCAGATATTGTTATTTGTAATTGATTTTATGCATCTTTTGCATTTTTTTTTCACATTGTATATGTTTCTTTTGATCATAATGTTGTACTTTTTTTTTCTTTTTTGTGTTGTACTGAGTAAGTTTGTATGTAGAAGTTACCCAAAAAGAGAAAAAATGCCTGTGCTTTAATTTTCTAATGGGAATTGTAAATTCTTGCTATTTCTTTAAATTTTTTAGGTTTTACTCTCATTTCTAGTAAGATTTTTTTGAAATTTTCCAAATGAATGGCTTTTTTTGGAAAATACTGCTTTTGTAAAGTAATATGCTTCAGGAGAGTATACTAGGGAAATACTGACTGATGGGAAGCTGCTGAGGTAACGTGCCTCCCTGGGTAAGCACCCAACAGTCCTGCTGTTGACCTTGCCTGCCTGTTTTGAAGAAGGTGATGTTTTCATTCCACAATTACATGTTTCTCTTGCCTTCCCATTTGGCACAATGATGTCGCATCCAATATTAATGATTTGAGTTATCCCTGCACTTTGAGCCCAGGCTGGTGTTGGCACATATTTTATTACAGGTCTTACATATACTTCATCCATACAAGCCTGAGTCTTAGGTATGTGTGTAGTGGATATCATATTACTTCGTTCATAATGTTTTGGCTAATCAAATCTCATCATTGCCTACAGGAATATGGGCTCATTTTCAAAATGACATCGCCAATTAAATCTGTGCTGCTCATGCTTACTTGAGAAAGCGTGGAAAGATGGAAAATAATGAGGCATCTTGCGCAGTGTTACATGCATTTGTATAATATTAACTAATTCCTATAAATTCTCTGATTAAAATATTATAATCTTGTCCAGGCTGTATTTAGAGTTAAATAATTTAAAGTCATACCACTAAACAGTGAAGTACACACAATCTTGATGGTCCAAATAGAGCATGTGATTTGGGCAGCGCATGCAATCATTCCTCTCAAGAACCTTTCAGGACTAATGAGTGCCCTGCATTTGCATAAACAGATCTATTTCAGTGATAAAACCAGCTATTTATGTAACACACAAGTGAAATTTCCTACCATTCTCCTAATCTCTAGTGTTTTCTTTCCTCGTCTATTCTACTTAAGAGGATCTGATCATTTTTATCTTTTTATTCTAAAAACTTACAAACCATATATTTCAGGCAAAATCCCCTGAAGGATATCATTTAGAAGGAATATTGTGCTATGATTGCTTCTTCACAAAAAACTCTAAACTTACTGGCAGTGTAATACTTTGCTGTTTGAAATACAGCTTGTTAAAAGATAGAGATCTCGGCATTTGAAACTACTTCTGCTAAGATCTGATTCCACAATTTTCTTCCAAAACTTCTGTTTGCTTTGCAGCAATCTGAAAGGCAATTCTTCTTTGGACAATTTTTCAATCTTAAATTTTTTTCTGAATTCCAAGTTTTTCTACTACCTCATAAAATCTTGCGGATAAAACATCTTTTATATTGACAATTCATTTTTATATTAACAATTAATGTTCAGATGAATAATAATAAGATTTACATCTTAAATCTCTTTTATCATTTTTTACATGGAGGAACAAAGCTAAAATATTCTTTAATGCCTGTGGACACTTTTGAATAGTGACACTGTACGTTTTTAAGCCAAATAACAATGCACATAGTGAAAAATAGTGATTCCTGTCTTTACTTCAAAACACAACTTTATTTGTCATTCTTAGATGTTTGCTCTAGCTGTTCTCAAAGGCTTGCAGTCACAAGGCTATTAGCAAACTATTCCAGGGCATTGCTTACGTTGCCATTAGAAAGTGAAATGAGTTTAGGGCTTATTGTACAGATCATAATGAAGTCAATTCTATTTAATGATGTTCCCTGGTTTCTTTGAGGCTACCTTTGAACTTTTATGTGATATCACGTGATATTTTATAACTTCTTTCTTTTACATGTTTATGCAGTGCCTAGTGAAAATGAGTCCCTGATAGCTGGTTAAGGGCTGTGGACTGTGGCACACATTGTAATACTAATTTATAGATTATTTAATCCTCGGTGTATGGTAGTCCTGTGATAGTCCCTTAAGTTTAAGTAACAAGAACTAGACATTTCTCACAAGTTAAATTAGATTGTGAGTATGTGTAAGAGCAAAGGAGGTTCATGGGCAGCGAGAGAAGATCCTGGAGCAACCTTTCTCTTGACAGGCTGACCATCTCGTCAGATGCTTTGTCGTTATTGGAAAAGCAGGTTCATCCATTGCTTTCTGGGCTGAAGAGGCAGGGTCAAGGATGGTGTCTAAAGTAAAGGTTCAAGATGGAGGGAACAAAATATTGTGACAGTAACAGGAACAAGGGAAATAGACCTGGTCTGGGCTTTTTACAGACCATTCTGTTTCTTCTTTAGGGCTTCATTTGGCCTCTGCATTTTAGCATTATAATGAAGCCTCATTGCTCCCACCTTTAGACAACTAAGTAAATGTTAAAATAGAAAAAAGAAACCGGTTACATATATGTTTTTAAAAAGATACAGCTGGTGCTACCAGAAATGCCTGGTGATCATTCAAATTTAGTTCTTGCTCTGACCTGAAAACTTCTCAGTCGGACTGGTATGAGTGCTAGATCCAATCTGTTTTGGCCTGACAGACATTTTTTCTTGCACTTTTGGACAGAGGAGAGGGTGATTCCACTGTCTAAATGCAAACCTTGTATCCTTCTGTTTTGTGACAGGTAACCTTGGGTCTCAACTGGTTGAATATAAAGAAGAGATGTACATAACATCTGACTGTGGGAACACGTGGCGTCAGGTAGGAAGCAGAAGTAATCAAAGGCACCTGGAAGTAATTTTAATATATCCAATGTAATGAATATTAAAATACTTAACTAATCTTTATGTGCCCACTTTTTTGAGGCAGTTGGCTATTACTATCCTTATTTTGCTTGGAAGCTGCAAGAGATTAGGAGATTTGGAAAGCCTGAAATGGGCTGTTCTGCCAGGCTCCACTGCTACTCAAAAAGATAATATCTTTAAAGATCTTGTCATAGGTATCTTGCATAAGAAATGGAATTCCTGTAGATTTAAATAACTTAAATGATCATCCTATGCTAATGATGAAATGAGTACGGGCTAGTTTTTACAGCACTAATACTCCAATCTGAAAGACATAGTTTAGGTAAAAAGGAAGAAATTCTGCTGCTTTTTAATTTGAAAACTTATGTTTAAGCTTAAACTAAACTCTGTTCTTGCTTGAAACTGAGGAAACAAAGATTGAAAAACCCACAAACCTCTGAATGTGTTTTAGTATGATTTAATGAATTCTGAGACTACAAATATCAAAGTATTTAAAAAACAGTCTTGCAATAATTGTAATATCATTTGAATTTTGAACATCTTCTGCTCACAGTGCTTACTGTTGGTTTAAGCACTGTACCTTTTTTTAGGTATTTTTATCCTAAATTACTCTGTCCCAGCTATGTTTAATCATAGGGATATTTTCTTTTTGAGAGTTAAATTACAGCTTCAGTAATGATCATAAAATATAAGTTCTGGAATCTATTTATAATGTATATCAAGGGGGAAAAAAACTCCTCAAGTCGCAGAAGTGTGTCATAAAATTATTTAGTTGCAGTTAAAATATTTTTTAATGTTCAACTGAAACAAAATTCAGTTGTGTTATTATCTGAGAATAGGTAAGTGTGAAGATGCTCTCACTAATGTTTCTGAGCCCAGAGAGAGTGTGAAAAGAGTAATGTAGATGTTTTCTTATATTGCTATTGTAACATGCCATTTATACTCCACAAAAGGGCTTTATAAAAGAAATATGTTAATTTTTGTCATGATAATGTCCTTTGAGTTTTTTGACAATTTTTTTCTCGAGTACTAGCAAAGGATGTTTAAATGCAAAAACCTTAAAGGTTTTGCAGTGTATTCTGTGTTACATAATACTTAACAAAAGCTTCTCTGATGATTTGTTGTCACCATTTATCAGAGTTCCATATTTTTCCATGGAGTAAAAAGTAAGAAGGAAAGAATGAAGGGGCTCAAATTTATATTCTTACTGCTTTTATTTGTGAAATACTCAGGCAAATGAGATGTGATGAAAATCGACCTTAAGATGACTATTCAGGCTGTAAAATCAGTCACAAACTGATCCTCATTATGACAGTCAAAATGAAAAACACTGTTGCTTTCTTTATTTTAATTAAAACTGTTATGAAGCTTTTGAAATCACTTACTCAATCTTAATATTTGTGATCAGAATGAAAATACAGATTCTTTTATCTATTTTATAGCCTCGCTATTCATGATCAAACAGTTCTTCCTGAGAACAGCTGTATGTTTCCTTTCTCGGTTAAAGTTCATGAAACAGAAGACAAGATTTCAGTGAGATAATGTGGAAATTATTTAGACCTCTCCCCTGAGCAGACGAAAGAAGAGCAAATCTCATGTTTTCTGACAATTCTTGGGGTGTGTTTAAGTCACTGACTTGGAAACTGCAGTTGAGATTACTGAGTACCTGTCACCTTTCTCGCATCCCATACATGCTGCTGCAGGGCTGTCTACAAACTCTGCTAGAGGAAAAGCACTCTGCGCTTGTGTAGAGATAGCAGTACAGAAAAGTAAATACAAAGGACTTAGGGAGAAAAGCCAGTTCAAAGAATTAAAGGGTAATGAGAGTGATAAATAAAAGCTATTCTGAAATAATAGCAATATTGGCACTAAGACTCTTAGGAATACAGGACTGAGAGGAAAATCAAAGATCATGTAGTCCAACCATCTGTTCTGAGGCAGCATCAAATATAAATGCAGCATCTCTGTAGATGTTTGCCTGACCTGTTCATTGATCCTTCACTGATCTCCAGATACTCTAGGCTTCCTATGTAGTCCTTCTCCATTTGTCATAGATTTTTCTGAATACTTAACATAAGATGTCCTTGCTTTTTGCTATTGTTATTGCAGTTAAGTTAAGCTGATTTATTTTGGTCTTTGGAGAGCAGTGGTTTCCTGTCACCTTAGAAAAGCCTGTTAGATATTAAAAGATCTTTGTCATGTCTATCCATAGTTAGAAAAAAGCAAACTCAAATTCACCAACTTTTCTTATGAGTCAAATTTCTAAAGCTCTTCTCCCTCTTTTTGCTCATCTTGTGGACTCCTTAATCTGTCATCCCTCTCCTGGAGCATGATAAAACTGAATGCAGTATTACAAATATTATCAGTACTAAATATAATGAGATGATTTCCTGTGATGATGTCTTGATATTACAGGCAACTTAAATCAGAAGATTTCTGTATTATGCAGTAGCATAATGTTGTTGACTGAGATTTAGTTTGTGAACTATGTTTTGGACTAATCTCTGGGACACTGAATTTGTGATAAGTTCTCAACAAGAAACCATTGCTCAGTTTCCTTCAATAATATCTCAGCCGTTTGTATACACTTCTTATAATGATTTCAACTAATCCTATATTTACATAGTTTGCCTATGGTAATGTCACATGGGAGAGTCCATGAAGACTTACAGCAGTAGGATATATAGCTAGTGTTGATAAGCAGAAATAAAAATGCCCAAACAAGAAACCACTGTGAAGTTAAATTCTTCTGATAAATGGAACAGTAAAACAAAGTTTCTGATTAGAAGTAGCCAGAATACAACTTGCACTAGCTTCAGTTTTAAACCTACCTCTCTGTTATATAATGCCTGAGCTGCTTATTAATGTCTCTTGAAAATACTGCTTTACATTGCTTTTAATATTTTAAGACAAACCTAAATTCCTGACTTTGTACTGTACAACATTACACAGTAAAGAGCAGTAGTCTAGGAGCTGATTGACAAGCAGCTTAAATGTCCATGCAGCAACAGTGAGCTAGATGCAGGAGAAGGGAATCTAATCTTGACATTATCATAAACTATGTGGGCTTAGATCATTTTACGTGAACCTTGAAGATACTGCCTAAGGTGAACTTGTGGGACAGATATGTCTATTTGGAAGATCTCTTTACACCAGGAAAATGATATCATAAAATGAGTTAATGAACATGATATTGAATCAGATAGATAAATAAATACTGCCTCCTGGGGGAAATGACCTACCACTGAACACAGTTTTAGACTATCCAGGTTTTACACATTTTTTCCCTGTGGGGCCTGTTTTTTCAGTCTTGATTTTTAAGATGTTAGAATAGGCTGTTAAATGATGAGCATGACCCTATATAGACATCTGAGTGTGTTGGGCTTTTTTTTAAGAACTGATTTCTGTTCATATTTATTGTTGCCATTGCTGTTTCAACAGCATTTGTTGCAACACCATGCTTGAAGTGGAGCAGAGTAAGACAAAGATCCGACTTTCAAAAGAAATGGCTTAAATAAAAGCAAAAAACAGTAACAGAACTTTCGTATTTGATATATTAGAAAAGTAGCCAGTCAAGACACAGGATGGAAAATTAATCTACCAAGATTATACAGAAAAGTCTGTTGTATGTCTAGGAACTGAATCTAGATCTCTGGAGTTCCAGCCCAGTGCTTTGTTTGTAGAAATATTTTTTCTCTATGTCAAGTCCTTTTGCATCAAAACAATTTGAAAAATCTCTTTTAAACAAAGGTACCTTTCTTCTGCAGACGTCAAAGGTATGGATGGTAGCACCTTTAAACACTACAACACCTTTACTGTTGTAAAGGCTAGAATTCCAGCCTCTCACCAATAAGGATGTACAACTGGCTAGTGCTACTGTACGAAAAGTTATACTTCCAGATTTCAATTTGGAAATGGATGTCACTTTGTGAGAGAAGAACGTGACTTAGGGTATTTTTGTTTATTTTTGAAATTTACATATCTGAGAGTGAAGTTGCAAGGAATACATTAATCTGGGACTATTTAAACATGGTTTCAGTGGCTTCACAGAACTCGCTTAATTGTTCCCAACAGATAATCTGCCTAAAGTATCTGCTGAAATTGTTACAATAGAACAGGAACAAACAGAAGAATGAGAGAGGGAGAGAAAAAAAAGTTGATACTATTATTATAAAGCACATAACATTCTCAAAGAACTAAAAAAACATGGAAATATGTTATAATAATTTAGTTCCATACTGGCTAACTACTAGTAGCGATCATAATAAATTTGCTAAATTCGTGGCTGACAGTAGACATACATATCACTTGTTCCTGGGTGCTAACTTAAGCTGACACCAGGACTGCCTTTGCATAGATTCGTTACAAACTGTATGTCTTGGTTTTGTTTCCAGAAAATAGAGACAAATACTTATTTTTGCACTCAACTTTATAGGGGTGAATTCTTTTCAATGTACTGAAGACAAAAATTTGCTTTCATAAGGAACTTAATGTACTGTGGATTTAAAGTATCTGAAGTGTGTGCAAGAAGAGGATGACAGGAAGATCTAATTAATATGCCTAGAAAATGTCCAGCATGCCTTATAGTATGCCACAGTTCAAGTGGAAGTAGGATAAAGCTGGGGTACTGAAATGATGCAAAAGGAGGTGCCTTGGTAATCTTCTAAGAGTAAGAGGGATAAACTTAATTTTGTTAAAATGATAGAGGTGCTGGGTTCTATTGTCTTTGATATGAGAGTGACGCTTTCAGAAACTTCATGTCCCAGCATATACTATTTCATTTTGATTTGAGCAGAAGTTCAGAGTTTGAAGAAAAATCAAAACCTTACTTGCTTATCTGACTCCAAGTGATCTCAAGCTTTTAAGATACATCTAAAATTAATGACTGTCCTCTACACAATTCCCTTCTGAAATATGCAGCTGTGTGGAATAAGTAGATAGGACTCCAAGTGCCTCATATGTAGGTTTTGCCTGTAAACTGGCAACACTGAAAAGCCGATCAGGCACTTGAAGCTGTAGGAGTCCCATAAAATGCTATTAGATGAGAGAGAGACTGAATTTTGAACCCAAATGAAATGCTTACTATTTTTGGTGTAATTGTGAATGTTCTGTAAGATAAAGAATTTTTTCTCCTCTGGTTCGATCTTTTACTGGTAAATCCTCTAAATGTATAAAAAGAAGTGTTTAGTACTGTCAATATTTTCACATTCATGAGGCAAAGTAAAGCTAACCTTTACAGTTTTCACCTTTACTGGGTAAAAGTGTTTGGGAGGCAGTATATTTGTCTATTAATTGCTAAGTGTGTATGGTAACTCTCGCTGTATCACCTGCTTTTATGTTAAATGAACCTTCACAGATTAGTAACATGAGTAAACTCTGTCTTGCAACAAATTTCAGAAGATGTTTATTTGTTCATTCTTTTTAGTGCTTCTGATGACCTCTAGAAAGTGATTTATGAAATTCTGAATCCTTTGTATCATTGAATCACCACTATATGTATTTTGATTACAAACTCAGAGTAGCCTCACTGTGAGATCACAAAAAGTTTCAATTTAAATAAGTCATTAACAATGGAAATACAGAAAATATGCTTGCATCAATTCTTTCAAGTTTTGTAGAGTCTGGAGAACATGTAAGAGAGTCATAGGTAATGACAGCTTTCCTAATTTTTTTTTTAGAATTGAACTACAAAGCATTTCATTTTGCAAGATACACAGAACATAGCAAATACCAAAATAAGGTGATAGATCCCTTGGTGATATGTAATCAGAAAGAACGCAGAATGCACACTGTGAAAAATATAAACTTGGGCTAGGATCACTGTAGACAGTTAAATCTGGCTGTGATTTGAACTTGAAAGTTTTCTGATTCATCTGTTTAACTTTCTTTTCTTTTACAACAGGGATAAATATAAGAATTAAACAGAATTTTTTGTCCCTTTTAATTTGAAGTGCGGACATTATAAAAGATAAAAGATCTTTTAGCTCTGGTTTGCTCATACACTTTATTTTTGCTCTGTTGTGTATTTGTTTGGCTGACCTTTTTTGTCTGGCTTGCAGGTCTTTGAAGAAGAACATCACATCTTGTACTTGGACCATGGTGGAGTTATTGTGGCCATCAAAGACACTTCGATCCCTCTGAAAATACTCAAGTAATGCTGCAGTCAGTTAGAGCAGAGCTATTGTGTATTCAAGATCAAGTTCAGAGTTTAAGATGAGCATTTCAGTGTAATCATGTTAGAAATTCAGGTGGAGGCAGCTTAATTTAACATTCATTAAGTCAACAAAATGCAGGTTGATGTTTACTTCATGATACTGTTGGTACCATGATGTGCTACATTATCCATAATAAATTGATCTAACATCAGTGTAAATATTTTTGCATAAAATTTTTGCATTTTTGCATGCTTTGTAATACAGTTATGCAAGAAGCCCAGTGCTTCTGTGAAATGCATGCACAAATTAACTGTACTGTACAGTGTAGGTCCTGTCATATAATGGGAAGGCAGCATTTGGCTTTTGCAGGTTGTTTGGAAGGAAAAGTTTGGTGCTGCAATGCATTTTGTTAAAAAATGCCGAGTTCTAAACTGCATGATAATTAGACAAAATATGGTAACCTTATATAATAGCATACAAAGTTACCATCTTTAGCCCTATGAAAAGAGGAAGGGACCTTTTAGCCTTTGCAACTAGACTCATTAGTGCATAATACTCTTTACACTAATAGGAACTTAGCTGTGTTTTTGGTTAGCTAGAATAAAAGTTTTCCTTAACCTGAGTATCCAGAAGATTCTGAGGTACACAAGAAAGCAGACTTTTCAGTCAGAATGTTTGGGTGTAGTAGAGTTGCACAGAGTATTTGAAACACATTTTGCTGATTCTTTTTGAAAATGAGATCATCTTTTGAAAATGTTTAGGTGGATAGTAACAGCTCTGAAGGGCCATCCTCTAGGTGCTTGCAGTTATCACACCTTCCACCTGTTCTGGCAATTTAGCTGTTTTGCCTACTTATGTTTCACTGACCTTTGCTTAGCAGGTTTCTAGCTCAGAGACTGCTAGAGAGAATGAAGTGTAAATTAACTGACTCGTGAACCCATAAGGTAGCAGAATGGTTTGTTCACAGATTTCAGTGTTTACTTGTTTAAGAATAGCCATTGTTGTTGGAAGTTTAATACACATCTTCTAATAAAGGTAGGAGCCCCTGGATATGTTGCTGAGAAAAAGATCACGTTAATGAAATATACTAACCAGGCAAACTGTATTTTGGTGACCATAAATCTTGGGATTTAATAATTATGAATTCTTTTGAACTGAATTCTGATTTATTTAAGACTTGCTGTAACTGGAAATCATTTCCGCTTTTTTACAGGTTCAGCGTAGATGAAGGTCAGACCTGGAGTACACATAATTTTACCAGCACTTCAGTCTTTGTAGATGGACTGCTTAGTGAACCTGGAGATGAGACACTAGTCATGACGTAAGTTTTCATTTTCTTCTGTTTTTTCAGAGCTCTCTCTGATACTGCATTTGAACATATTTTTAATTGTGGATGTTTGAGTTAGTCTTTGAGTTAGTAGCTTTTGTTGCTTGCATTCACATAGGCTTTTATACTGATTGTGTCTGAACAGCACTAGTGTGCAGCCTGTCTTTGAAATTATCTGAGTGCAATATTGCAAATTGTAAAGATGAAATGTTATGCTTATATGAGGTCTTCCATAATCATGACTAGAGAGAATAGAATAATAAGACTGCAAAAATAAATTTGAGAAATATAGATAAAAATAACCACTTGATGCATTTTTCCTTTTTTCTAGAGATTCTTAGGCAGAATTCAAAAAAGCATTAAGTATCTATTATTTCTTCTTGTGAAAATTGTCTTCACAATATAAACATCTATATTGTTGTCCTAGTAACTAGCACTGCAGTAGTTTATACAATGAAACTGTGGAATAAACAGGTTTTACTTTTGTGCAGTGATGTGGCAGTTTCTGCGAATAGAGTTAAAAATAACCAAATACTGCAGTTCAGGCCCATGTTTATCTGTCTTTTCCCCAAAGGCCATGGACATCTGGATCTGAGCTGCAGATTTTGTTCTGTCTCTAGGATAAATACTAATATTTTAGAAGTGTTTGAGACTAAAAAACAGCTGTCTAATTTGAGACAAAGCTACATGCTGACTGCAGTAGTAAAGGGAATGCAAAAAAAAAAAAAAAAAAGCATATCTGCAGTCAAATGTGCAAAATGTTACATTTGCTCATATCGCCTGAAACAGTTTGTGCGACCCTTTCTATATCAGTGTGTTCATGACAAGCTTTTAGGAGGTGTGTGAAGGATCTGCAGCAAAAAAGAAATTCAACCCAGTGTACTTAAAAGCATTGTTAAAAGCCATATTCATAATATTGTACTCCACAGGGGTGAATTTGGCCTACTATTCATTCTTTCTTGCTCCACTGTCTTATTTCTCTTGTGTTATGTATGTATATATATATTTCTCCTCCGTTATATATGTATATTTCTCTTTTATATATATTTCTCCTCTGTTTTATATATATCATATATATATATATGATCTGAGAAGAACAAACTTTATTATTCTACCATGCTCCTCTTCTCTTAAGCATAGGTTTATATGATATAATATATATCACACAAAGATACTTAGGATTTATCTGAATGAAAATTTTCCGTTGATTTCAGTGGCAGTGCAGGGAAGGTAAAAGGATGTGTGATGACAGTATGCTCCATTTTTTTTCTAATTCGTTTAAAAAAAAGCTTGAGATTTTGTGAAAATGTATTTAAATGTGTCTGTGTCTGTCTGTGTAGGCCAAAGAGATCATGCAAAACTTGATATAATTTTAAAGTAATCCATCAGAAATATATCAAATTGTAGGTGGGTTTAATATGTGAGCATAGACTGACAAAAAAGCATCATATGGTTTGTATGTTTCTAAGGCTGGAGAAAGAGAATCTCTTTCCAGCCAGTCTTAAATCCACGGTCAGTCTAGTAGGATCTTTACACTAGTTCCACTGAACATGGAGGAGGTAGACTACTTAGCACCACAGGGCAGCCCTAAAAAGACCTGCTGCTTTCTTTCCTGTCTCTAAACATAATGAGAAGAATAAACCTGCAGTATGTGTTTTTCTGTTGCCATTTTGTCAGCTTCCTTACCTCTCCTACTGGCTTCTGACTGGATTTTGCCTTCAGGGTGACATTGTCCACCTACTACTGTTTGTTCTGTCTGACTATGTCACTGTTAATTTCCTTTTAAAACTTTGCACTTGTAGTGATTCACTGGGCATGACTGAGTCTGTGATAATTTGCTGCCTTTAAGAAATGTCATCCAGTGATACATACTCTCTGTTTAAAAAAAAAAATCCACAAATATGACAGTTTTTCCATTTTATTAGAAGGAAGTGACTTTTTGGGGGAGGAGGGGAGAACACTAATTTGTATATGCTAAGATGAACTTCTGCATAGTAAAGGAAATAACTTAATAGAGTCTCTTTCATCCTGAAGAATCCACAAATCCATTACTAAGGATCTCATCTGATATTTTTAACTTGTGCAGGATTCTCATTTTCTCCCTTTGGTAGGAGCTTTGTTTGAATAAAGAGTTTGAACAAAGAATTCAATGTCAAAATCCACATATATTAACAGAGATAAAAAAATTCTGATGTGGGAGGATAGTAACTGAAAGAGTGTGCAGTACAGTGGAACAGAGAGATTTACTCATTTAAAGCTGCTAGTGCAAACTCACAAAAAAGTCAAAAAATGTTTTACTTGTACAGAAAGCAGCTGTTACTGGAAGGTAAAATCCCGGTTCCACTGAAGTTGGTGCCAATGGGCAGGAATTTCCTTCTAGGTGTTCAGGAATTCTTGTTAAAAAGAAAAATTGACAAAAAAAAATGCCTGGGTAAAGACATAAAGGGGTCTGGTAAAACTGCATGTAAGACAGACATTTTATTTTTCCAGCACAGTGACTAGGGCACTAGCTTGGCAAGTAAGGAACTTTCATTTGGATTCCTTTTCTATCCTAACAAATCCAAAATGAAGTGATCTGAAAAGCTTTACTGAAGAAACGTGAACGTGAGGAATGTGAACCTCAAGTCTTCATTTCAGTGTGTTGTGTTTTTTTCAAAACAGAGGAAAACCAGCTGTTGAGTTCTCAAAACTTTTCTGAAAAAAGTAAATTGTCATCTGCCAGCCAACGTTAATCAAAATCATTTATCCCACTGTTGTACAGTATTGAAAATGTGTACTCCCAAATGCAGAGAATATTCATTTTATTCCATTTTGCTCTGCAGTAGATCTAGTTAGGAGTTTTAGGTGTTTTGAGCAACAAATTATTCATAAAGTTTAGGAAACACAGTCTGTATAAAATCTCTAAATGAAGAGCTAAAATCTACCATTTATTGTTAAATGAATAAGGAATATTTGCAAAGAATTTTCTCAACTAACTGATATATATTAAATTCATCAAAACCACGCATGTTCTAATAAGCTTCATTTTGTCCTCAATCCTTTAAGAGTGAAATTTACTGCAATGTTGTACTTTATGATATATTACATTTGGGGAAAAAAATTACTTAATAATACTAGATTAAGTAACCGCCCCAGTTAGTGGAAAAAGGGAAAAATTTGTGTGTCTGAAATATCAATGCCCCTCTTAAAAGGCGGCATTGATAATCCAGACATCCAGATACCAGTTTAGTGGCAAGTCTTCGCTAATTCTGTTGCTGTCATCTCAGTGAACACACACATTGCCATATCAAGTCTGTACGTAGTGGTGTCACTGCCCACCTGTGGTCTTTGTTCCAAGAATATCGGACTGCCCCTATGCTATGCTTCTCCCTCTGCTCTAAAGAACTCAAGTATGTAATGCTTTATTTTTCCCTTTTTCTTGAAGCTGGCCTTTACATCCATTGGCATAACCTATTCAGAAGCGTGGAAACCCCACACTTCCAGTGCCTTGCTACAGCCTGTATTTAGCACATTTTGAGGGCAGACTTGGAAATATATTTGAATAAAAAGAATTGAAAGATTAGGAATCCAGGTCCTGTAAGAATCCTCATTCACCTGCCCATGTTTAAAGACTTGGATGGAGAGTAAGAGGATGACACAGTGACTCTTGTGTTTGGATAGTCTCTGACATTTTGGGGGCCCTATTACTAAGTGTGTGCCTGCAGCTTTGGTACTCTTAACCTCTCTTTCAGAGAGAACATTCTCTTTTAATTTTTAGTTCTAATTAGTGGTGTGATGAGCTAAACAGTTGAAACTTTGGCCTACAGTAAAATTGTTTAAACACTTTACTTAAATTTGGGTGGTCTTCTCAAAATGAAGTAGCCACAATTTGGGTGAGCATACATCATTTACTTCAGGTCTGCAAGGTGAAGTCTGAATGAAAAATTTCTTCCTTGTGGCAAGAGATCTGCCTGTTAAATATGTGAGTAGAAGAAGAATAGAATTTGTTAGCTAAAGAAGTAGTTAGAACATTTTATGCATATCCCAGATAAATCTGATCTTTAAAATGACAGCAGACAGCTAAATGATGTAAAGGTATCCTTTATAATGTCAAGTTTCTCCTTAATGGAAGGAGAACTGTTCTTGAACAGAATTTTAGCAAATAGATAGGAAAAAAAAAAGGTTAAAGGTAATTCACAAACATTGTGGAGTCACTAAGCTAGATAAAATGGGAGCACCCTCTTACTGCTCTTCTCCAGTAGTTCTCAGAACCTAAGCATTCATTCCCATTCTTTTTTTCCCAGCAGACCCAAAACAAAGATGTTTTGGCATAAAAGAATGATTGGCATTTTTTCTGACAGGAAACAATGGAAAAGCGTTTTTTGATTCAATTTTAGCTAAATTATTTCCTCCTCTCATTTTTCACTTTGGCAGCCAAACTAAAAAAAAAAAAAAAAAAAAAAGAAAAGAAAAAGAAAAAGAAAAGAAAAAAATACATTAAGTATATGCATGTGTTCGTAGTTTAAGGCACTTAAAACATAAGTGTCTCAGTGTATTTGGAAATAATACGTTGTGTACACAAGCACTGTTTATCTGAAGTTATTTTATGTAGGCAGGTGTCTGCTTATGCACATGGAAGCATTCATCATTTCTCTAGCTGGAATTTCAGAAGGCCGCTGAAAGTGACCTCTGTTATGTTCTTTGGGGGAATTAAAAAAATATGCTGAATTACACTCTTGATATATAGCAGACTGAAGCTTGAATCTTACTTACTTTCTTCCATTTTATTTGTGTGAACTCTTTGACTTATTTAGTTTTTGTTTATTTTACAATAGTGTAAAGAAAGCAAAGACAATTGTTAAAAATGGAAGCATATCTGTAAAGATTCCTCTGGTTGTTTCTCTTTGGAAAATGGTAGACTTCAAGTAACACTGTACTCATAGTCATGACTAACTCACTCTTCTAACATGTACTCTCTTGAAAATTTTTCTGTAATAATTTCACCTCTTCTGTGAGGTATGTGGAACGCTGCCTGTTGACATTGGTTGCATCCTCCTAGTACCCCTGCCTAATTGCTTTACTCCTTCAGCTTGATCATTTCTTTACAGACCATAGCATGGAGAGGGCATACATCTTACTATGTGTTTTAAGGCATGATAATAATACAATTAGAACAAGGAACAACGAAGAAAGATTGTCACATTTATTTGCTTTTTTGGTTATATTGTCATCGTTTGTAGTAAAGATAGAAATGCAGCGTCACAGTATGCTAAATTCACTTACATTTGTGATCCCTTGTAAATATGATTTATTACATAAAAAGAAGCCTTATATTGGGGAACACAACCCAAATATCACTTTTCAGTGTCTCTGTGACTACTTCCATTTAGATGAAGACTTTTCAGAAGATAGACAGGGTTGTTTAAATGGTTAACTAGCAGTTGTTTAAATGGTTAACTAACTATTTTGAGGTTTAGATCCAGAGAGGGTGTTAGGTACATGTCTTTTTGTTCATGTTTGGACATCTTTGCTTAGGTGCTTCCTAGAAAAGTTGATTAAACCTGTTACACAAGATTAGAACTATTGTGATGACACCAGATATAAGTGATGTGGGCGTTGAATTGACCCTAATTCGAATCTTAAGATTTTATTCTGTCAACAGTTTGGTATATACTTGAGGAATCCCCCAAAGCAAGAGAAGTCCTGTTCAAGCTCCATGTGGCACGTTAAGCTAGGAGAGCATGTCAACAGTGTGGTTCTGGACTGTGCAAACAAATTCTACTACCTTGGCAGGCAGCATCCTGTTTCAGAACATCTTGGTTGATGAGAAGTCATAGAGAGGAGAGCAAACACCAATGCAGCACTTGAGAGATTAATGCAGCTTGGCTAGAATGAAAAAGTCATCATCAGATTTCAAACAAAAGTAGCTATACATCACACTGTTGTCATCACTACCCTTTAATACAAAGGTTAGTGGCAATTTAAGTTGCCACGTTAAACATCTGAATAAATTCCACATATGCTGTTTTCATGATCTACATGGTGCAGTATACCAGGACCACTTCCTCAACTTTGAGATCTTTGAATGTTCTCAGCTATTCACTAGTAAAGTAAAACAGTCTCAGGGGTCAACTGTGCTGCTCTGAGTAGCTGGTGGGTATGTTAGACATCAGGCTGCTCAAAGCTATTTTCTGCTGTCAGAGTGATAAAATATGGCTAACAGCTTGGAGCTAAAACAGTGAAACCAATATTACAAAAAGTTGCTCAAGAAACATCTTAATTTATATGGCGTTAGATCCTTGATATGGGATACTATAGCTAAAATATGTCTGCTCTGGCACAGACTTGTTTTGATGCTGTGAAAGTTCATGAAAAAAGTCCTGAAAAAACATAACAGAAAAGTACTTATGAGGAAGGTAACTGCAGTGAATATAAAAAGCTATGCCTGTGATATCTGAGAGTGGCAGTGTATTGTAAAAATCAGCTAACTTCTTATGAATGAAGCCATGGAAACTGAATCTTTACCTGATAAGTTTTTGGGAGACTCCAGCATCATCACCATCATAGCTTCAGTCAGGTGGTTTGCAAGTGACACTGACAGCAAGTGACACAGTTTTTACTGTTTATGTGAACTAAGAGCTACTATTGAATAGAAACATGAATTTCCTGTAAAAGATTACTATTGCACATAATTTCTGTTAAAATTCGTGCACTGATTATGAACCTTATCAGGGACAGAAATAGCCAGAATTCTTCCAGCAAGTAGTTCAAATGAATTGGCTTTAAAAACTGCATTAAAGTGTCTTACCTTTTAAATGATGCAATCAAATTAAAAATGTTTTGTTCATAAATGAAGTGAAGTTAAAATTATGGATCCCAAATTCTTGCAAATAAAAGTAAATGAATTTCCAAAATAATTGGAATTCCTTTCAAAAACTATTTAGCATTGTCTTTCATAGTTAAAGTAGTATTGATTTGATGGCTTTCTAATGACATATAATTAAGAAGAATATTGTACTAGCTAATGAATTGCCATCATCTTGATATATATCTTAAAATCATCAATTACACTTGCTACACCATTCCATTTTTTCCATTCATTATTTTATCAGACATAGATATTTTGCATATTAGCAATTAGAATATGATTGCTGCCATGTAATGCCCTATTAGAGTTTGTATGTTTGGTTTATCCATTGAATCCTTTTTAGAAAATGTCTTTCTTATTTTGAAACAATAGTTTAATTCTGGTGATATTTGGCTATACGTTTGAAATCTTCTGATGCATCTTCAAACTCCTGATCTCAATAAGGCTACAACTGTTGTTGTAACAGCAACATTAATAAACATGAGGTCAGGTTTTCAAACAATTTGTTAAGCTGGATGCATATAAAGTACTTGATTCTTTTGAAAATCTGTTGAAAGAATCCCAAAGTTGTGTGATTACATGCAGTCTGTGGCTGTGTCAGTGAGGCACTGTTCTTCAAATCTCACTAATTTTACTTAACTTGGAGAATGGTTGGATTGCTGGTATAGTTCCTGTGCTCTGTCAAAACATCATCATAGGTATGTAGAATCAGTAAAGCCATAATGGAAATTAGTATTTTGTCTACCAGAGGCTGAACTGCCAGGCAGAAGTGGTATTTCTGTTGCTGAAAGTCTGCAGAGGACAGACTTATAGTTCATCCATTGAAGGAATAAGACCAATGTCTTTACTGTATTCACATATTTATTGCCTGTAGCTTCTGTATTTTTCTATTAGTATTTTCAAAATTTTCTACAGCAATTTCTGTAATTTTTATAAAATTATAGGATATGCAGCTGGAGATATCTTAAAATGTTGCCAAATCCCTAGCTCTAATCCAGATATTTCTCTAATTCCTTCATCCAGTGAGGGAGAGTAGACAACCTTAGTAGCTCATTCCATTACTATTACAGAATTCTCTAGCTGTATCTTTTAAGCTTACTGATTCTTGTCCTTCCACTTTCAGGCCTTTCCTGTCTCTTTGAAGACAACCTTTCAATCTATAGCAAGATCCATTGAAGACATTTTACTTTACTTCTCTGCTTTATCTTTTCCACCGGAAAACCCAGTTCTTTCCATTTTTATTCACTAGTTGTATATTCTAAACAGTTTATGAGTCATTTTCCCCTCTCCTCTAATCCATGTTCAATGAGTCTGTAAATGTGTATGTAACATCCAAAATTAGACACCATACTCTTTCAGAGGGTCCATCAATGCCAAGTTTATCAAAATAATTACCTCCATGTCTTATATGTGACAGTTCTGAATAAAACCTAGAATTAGTTTTTCTTCTTTTGTGGCAATGTTGTGTTCTTGATATAATTCACCATAATTCCCCAAACTTTCCCTTCGGGAAAGCACCGTTTCTTCCATCAGTCAGTGTAATTTGAATTCTGATTACTTCCTTCTACATTATTCACAAACATTGTGTATGTTTATTCTTTGACAACACTATTGTTAATTAAAAACTTTGACTGTGAACCCATCATCTTTAAGACAATATCAGCTGGAGTTGCATAACAAGTTTAACAAAGGTCAAATTATGCCTCATTTACCACTCTCCTTTTATCCACTAGGCCAGTTATCCCGTTAAAGAAAAAAATTACATCGGTTTGACATGATTTGCTTTGTACAAATCCATAGTGGCTTTTTATCATCTTAATTATCTCCAAAGTGCTTATAAGTGGATACTCTAGTCATTTGGTATCTTTGTGGACATCAGAGTGCATTCTGTAATTCCCTGGACTCTCCTTTTTCTCTTCTTGTATGTAGACAGAATGTTGCCTACTCAGTCCTCTGGAATCACCCTAATCCTCCACGAGGTCTCAAAGATGATTATTAATACTTCAGAGTTTTTTTTTATACTTTCAGGAGAATTTGATGATTCTCTGCTGCCTCACACAACTTCTCTAAATGTTCCTTAGCTTTTATTTGCCTAATGCAGCTTTTGTTTAAAAATTTAATTTTACTCTTATTGTACTAGTGTTACAGTAAATGGTGTGTTACAATAGAATATTTTTGGAATGCTGTAATTGAAAGCTAAAAAGAAGGCTCTTCCTCTCACAGTATAACAGAAAGTCCTTTACTGCAAAGCCTGGATCAGTTCTCCATATGTAAATTGTGTGTGAATTATATCAGGGCTGAATTAGTAGTGCAACCTCCTAGTCATGGTAGGCTTCTGCTCTGAGTTGTCCTACAGTCTGAAAGCTCGCCCAGATGTGCTCGTGCACATTACCTGTCCTTACCACAGCTCCCATACCAGAGTCCTGTGGCTACTGTTAAGTTGGTGCTAATGTTAAAATATAAATACAGGCATTCATGAATCCCTGATCTAAAAAGGAAAATGAGTTGCCTGGAAATGTAGACTCTTTCATGTCACTGGAAGATGCATTCTGTGATGACTGGTACTAACAAAGGACTAATATCTTAAAACTATCTCCTTCCTTCTCTCTTCCTGACTAATCTGCCTGAGATACCTAGTATGAATGGAAAAAAAAATCATTTGTTCTGTAGAAAATAATCTTCTGTAGTCAGGTGTGAGGCTTTGATACAGCTTGCTCCTTGCACTTAAATATATTTGTTGGTATGTGAGCTAATAAAAGATATGCAATGAGTCTGAAATGTTTTGTGGTCTCTAAAGAAGCTTTCACTATAGTAGCTAGCTGCCTAAGCACATGATGAAGTCTGCCTTCCTTTAGATTCTTGTATGGAGAAAAAAAAAGAAAAAGGGGAACAGGCATTTAGTATGCAAAAGATGCTCATACCTGTCAGCAAAGCAAGTAATATTGAAGAAGGCATTGTGTAAAAACCATGAGACCACCTAAGTAGTCACTTTATAGCATGTGTAACTACATGTGAATAAGAGCATATGGTGACAGCAGCTCTCAGGATGTAGTTGAACCAGAAAAAGGAACTGATCCTGTAGTTCTCAATGCAAGACAGTCCTGCAGCTGGGAGAAATGGGACCACACACCTGTGTGTTCATACAGCTGGTTGACCAAACTACATTTTTCAGTTTTTGTGTGTTTTGTTTCTACTGCTGAACCATGGGTAGATTTAAAAAGAAAGAAGGTAGGTCGTCCAAGTCCTTTAATCTTAGAGCCTTACTTAGAAAAGAGTAAGAAATACAATATAAAGAAATGCATCATTCTGTATAATTAAGTGCACTTACGATGATGAAGTTTTCTGTAAGTATAAATTGTTCAGTCATTATAAGGTGAGCAGTATGGGCAGCCATCTATAGCTAGTATCTACATCTCTCTACTAAGATTGAGTAGGAGAGACACTAGAAAGGAAAAGGGGAAATAACTATGCCTCTTTAGTCTCTACAGTTCTCAGCCTCTGTGGTAGATTTTGGAATTCCTTGTCCGTCTACTGGGAAAAAGTTTTAGTGCAATATTGCTTCTGTATTTTGCAGAGAATCCACTATATCATCACTTCTGATCTACCCTAGTTCTGCTTTGAACTTGGTATTCAGGACAAGTGAATAAGCGACTGTGTGCAGCAGAGTGCTTTTAGAAAATCTGTACTATTCCTGTTGTGTCTGGATTTGAACAAAACTGAAGAAAATGTGAATTAGTTTGGAAAATGCTTGGAATATGAATTCTGTGCAGCATGAACTGCACATAAGTTGCTGGCTTCAGAATCGCCCTTAAATTCTTTGGCAAATAAGCCGTATAAGCCTGAAAAAACCACAACGCAAACCGCAAATATATTTGACTTTTGCCCAAATAGAGTCTTTATGCATTGTAATTTTTTGGTGGATGTCTTTCTTTCTTATTTTGTTTTGGAAATAAATTTGACTTTGAAAATGTTGACTGCTGTGAAAGTGAAGCCTAATTTTTAAATCAGGAAGTTTTTCATTTCTTTTTTCAAAAAGGAATTTACAGGAAAAAAAGAGGAGAGTCAGCGTTCTCTAGCACAAAAAATGTGTACATTCACAGTATTCCTTGGAAATGAATGTGATTTCATGATTCTGCTATGAGTTTGATCACTAGTAATATCGCCATTTGAAGGCTGTGAAAGTCAAGTCACAAAAAACAGAAGCAGTTAGTCTGTAATCATAAGAAATGAATGACAGCGCTCAAAATCAAGTCTAGAATGCTTAGGTTCAGCTCTTTGAAATGACTTTGATACTTCTGGTTAAAATCTGAGATCTCTGTATGTTTCATATGACAAGATAGTAGACAAAGGTATTGGGTTACCAATTGGAAAAGGTTATTTCCATTAAATTCCTAGATAGTTTGGTGGGGGGAAAAATATCTAATCAATGAGTTTTATCTTTTCACTGTAGAATTCCATGGACAACTGACAAATGTTTTCTAAATAGACACATTATATTAAAAAATAAATAAAAAGAGAAGGAGAAGAACAGCAAATGCCAGGGACTTTTTAGTAAGGAATCATGCCAAAGGAAATCAGGAGAGAAAACTGGAAATTGAAATTTCAATTTATGGTATTTCTTTCTTGTAAGGTCTTATTTTTGATATTCTGTTCAGAGTCTTTGGACATATTAGTTACCGTTCTGACTGGGAGCTGGTGAAGGTGGACTTCAGGCCATCTTTCTCCAGGGAGTGCACTGAGGATGACTATGAATCTTGGGACCTCACAAATCTACAGGTATTCACAAGCTTATATTAAAAGGCCATAACATTTCAGGGGCTTTCAGATTTATGTAGAACTGCGTGCTGTGAACATGCTTTCTAATAGAACTGACATGCCACCTCCCTGGCTTTCATCTCCTTAGGTTGGTATTTGCTGATTTCAGAACAGTTTAAAATGGGCAAAGATTTTGTGTTCCCTTTATTAGTGTGAAATGTAGCCTGGGAAAGACAGAAGTGTATTTGGTGGTTTGCTGTAAAAATAGGTAGTCTTGCTGGATTATCAAGCATATATTGATATTGAAGCAATTTGAACGTGCAGTTATGTGTTCTGTCAACGTCCTGACCACATACTGTACTCATGTATAAATTGCCATAAGTAAGCCCCATTCCAGAAGTAATTTAGAGTCCCAGTGGAGTAGTCATGTAGTGGAGTCCGGTTGTTTTGGGCATTTCTGCAATAGCAGATTAAGACTGCGCTGATCCTGGTGCTCTAGCCAAATTCAATTTTGGGCAGCTACAGTCTCTTTACAATGCATTGTTTAAAGAGCCCAGTGTGAGTTTTTTACATTAAGTGTGATATGTCATATTTGTTCATAATTGTTGTGATTATTATGTTTGCAATTCTTCCAGTACATTTGTTTTCTCTCTCTGCAGGTTTCTTTTTTTTGCATGCTATTCAATATTATTCCAGTTCCCCAACTCTCATTTGCTAGTTCCCATACCTAATTTTGTACTTTCCATTTGGGAATGCTGTGTATTCACCAAGAATGTTATGCATATCTGAACCTAAACAATAAAAGTATTTTGGGATACTGCCACTGATGTGTCTTTCAGAAATTAGAAACTACCAAAATGATTTTGATAGAGTCCTTGCAGCTGCTCAGTTATCAGTGGAATGTTAGATTCAGTCTGAATTGTATCTGTGCCCATGTGCCTGGTGTTTCTTCTTGACTGGCTACCGCATGCATGGTGATTTAGATAGAACTTAGCCATCTGAAGCAATTTTTGAGTATTTAAACAGCCTGTTGTAGAATTGTGCCTGCATTGTACACGTGTGAAACGTGGGTTTAATTGCACATGAATTTCCATGCACATCTTTGAATTTGTGCCCTGAAATATATTTCACTGAGAAATAATTTCATAGATGGGGCATATTCTGCAGCCCTGCAATGTCTCATTAGTGGATAGAAGTGGATATAAGAGCTCTATAGGCAAGTGCAGCTTACACAGAATGATGAGGGTAGGAAAGGGAGAAGGTTGAATTACATGTGCTTCATTCACTTAAGTCGAAGAAGAATGTATGCCAAGGGTCACAAAGGAAAGTCTGACTGTCTCGTGAATAGCAGACTCTGCTGGGAGAATTTTGAATATATATTTTTTCTTTTTTGATGCGTCTGTTTTCCTACAGTCTATCTCAAGTTCCAAATCCATTGATCATCATCTTAAAGCGTTGTCATAGGCAACTTGCTGTAGAGTGCTCGATATTGATGATTAAGTAGAGACTTGATAAAATTTTACAGATTCTTGGCAACAAAACCAGCCTTTCTCATGACAGCATAAGACCATGTCTGTGTGGTGTAGGTTATGGCATGCAATAAATCCAGTGCTTTGATTGATGTTCAGGGTGATCGTTGCATCATGGGTCAACAAAGGAGCTTTCGGAAGAGGAAGATTTCATCGTGGTGCATTAAAGGAAGGAGTTTCACATCAGCTCTCACATCCAAAGTCTGTGAATGTGTGAACTCTGACTTCTTATGGTGAGTCTGCCTGTGGACTTTTAGATTTATCAACAGTAAAATGTTACTTTGAGATGTTTTTATTTACCTCCTTTTGTCCCTCTTCCTGCACAACCAACCAAGAAACAATGCAATGGATTTGAATAACAGGGTGCTTTTGTATTTGCTTTTCTTAAAAACATTGCCATTTTTAAAATGTTTTTTTTTCACCTGATTGAACAAATCCTGATGTTTTTCTCTATTGATTAAGGCTTGAAAAATGACCACTGGATTAGATTTATAGAGCAAACAAAATCTTTTTATTTGCAAATGAAGCAAAAGACAGAAGAAATGTGTTGGTTTGAGTGGCAAGGGAAACCTTTTAAAAATCTAAGCTACCAAGAGAGTTAATTTTGCAGAATTGAAAAAGTACTTATGAACAGTTTCCCCACAGGTGTACACAACTCCCATTGAAATTACCCTTAGAACATCACTGGCTTCATCAAGTTGTATGTTCAGCTAGTAACAGATAATTTTACAAAAACTCTTGTTTATTCATAAGGAAGTTGTCTCATCCACCCCAAATTGCGCTCAGTAATAAAGCAGGGATAGTAACATACTCAATGCTGATGTTTTTCAGTGATTATGGGTTTGAGCGTTCTGCACCTCTGAAATCAGACTCTAGTAAATGCTTTGCTGACTTCTGGTTTAACCCAGAAGAACCTCCTGAAGACTGTGTGCTGGGGCAGGCATATACAAGCAGCACTGGGTAAGTTGATTTTATGTTCTACTGGCTTGCAGAGATTTCCAGAGTTGGGGAAAACATTCTAACCAAAGGTCACAAAGTGATCTTTAGAAAATTTAAATAGGGCAAATGGTAAAAAATGGTAAATGAAGTAAGCTATTCTGAGTCTGACTTAGATCATGTGCAGAAACAACGAAAGAGAGGAATGTTACTTTACATATTCACAGCGGTTCAAAAACTAACCATTTGAAAAGAAGGAAGATGTTCTTGTTCCTAGTAGTTTTCTGACAGTAATGTCCATTTAAATCCTTTTATTTTGGTTTAGACCAATTTCCAATATGAATCCAATGAATTACAGTAAGGAATAAGTAACATCTCAAAGAACATCCCACTGTCTCTCACTTCCACAGGAATAAAGAGTTCTATAAAGAACAGATTCTTTTCCTAACCATATTGGACAATCTGAATCAAAGGAAAATTTTGGAGAACCATGAACAATAGCACATTGAATATAGACTACAGTGTAGTCTGACGTCAGTACTGAGAATAACTTGCAGCTGGCATCTATCCTAGCTTATCATAACTTCATCTCTGTCAGTTCTGGAGATGAGAACCAAATGATGAAATGTCAAATCTGGCAATAGAACCACGGACTCTGTGTATATTTGGCTTACAAAGGAAAATGATGCCTTTTGGGTTGTGGCTGACAGCTGTGATATACAAAGTTTGAATCCAGAATAAGATCTGACTCAGATTTTAAAAGGATGCTTAGAAATAACATACCTGAGTGAAAGTGATCTGTAAATAATTCTTTATTAGCTCTTGAAAAATGCTAGACTTTTTGCTCTTTTAGACAGTTGTGTAAAATAAATGCTTTAAATGTTTTAATAAATGCATAGATTTGAGAGCAGCAGATAAGTAATTAGTTTTAGGGAAATGCAGAAGTTGCTTGGTCTAATTTCTCCTGATCTTTGGAATTTGAGCCAACGATGTGTAATGTATGTAATGCACCAGTAGAATAGAATAGCAGACCTAAGTCTGCTAATAAATAGGGGCAGCAAAATCCAGGAGCTAAGACCTCTGGAGCATTGAAAAGTGTTGAAAGATAAGAAAGAGTATGGCAGAGAAGATGGTGGAATAGCGAGTTCCTGATGGACCGATCAGACGTGTTTCTAAATTTGAAAGGACAGACCCTTCCAAAGCATGGCAGCAAAATCCTCATCATGCTCCACATCTGCTTCCTTCAACAGATTTGACTCCATCCTCAACATTTTTGCATTATGAGGTGTTTTCAATCGTCCGCAATCTTATCTGTTGCTGAACCCAAGTATTATTCATTAGCAACTGTCACACCAGCATTCAGTGTCTCTTGAAGCATTCGTCTGCTCATCTCCAATTCACTGTGCTTGCTGCTTACTGTTTTTGCAGGTACAGGAAAGTTGTTTCTAATGTGTGTGAAGGTGGTATAGACCTGCAGCAGAACTTAGCACCACATATGTGTCCATTGATTGCTCCCAAGGGACTTCAGATCAGCATCAAAGGAGAAAGCCTGGCTGTTAAGCCTGGGGAAGACATCACCTTCGTTGTCAGACAAGAGCAGGTAGTAATGAACACTTTATGAAAGTTTCTTCAATGTGTTTAAGGGTTCACTGCAGATTCCAATTTCTCTCCTATCTGCTTTGCTGCTGCATGAGATTGATTAATGCTTGAGAGAAAGATGAATGAGTCTCTAAGTATTTAAACTTCTGCTCTGTCCTGATAATCCAGTGAACTCAGCAAACTGTGGAGTTCTGTCCACAGGATAGGATTTGTCTCCTTTGCTGCATGTCTAGTCATTGTTCCCTAGCTTCTTGGAAAATCCCCATTCAAAGTCTCTTTGGAGTGAAAATTTTACTTGTATCAGAACAACAATATAGAAATGAACGTCAGATTGTGGTTTAAGTGCTTTCTAAAATCTACCTTTCAAAGGGGAATTAGGCACAGCTTAACAGAAATCAGCAAATAGCACAGCATAAGAACATATATTATGTATTAGTTATATAGCGAAATACGTATTTTTTTTCTGTTTATTAAAAGAGACAATGCCCCAAGGCCCTGACCAAAGGCAGTATGTAGCTTTCAGGTGTATTGCTTGCCCTGGGTAGATCCCTTAATGCTTGATTTTTAGATACTAAATTCTAACTGTTGTGCTCAGGCAATAGAAGTATTGTACAGTGGCTGACACCACCGATGTGCAAGAACTTGAAGTAAATTCACACATTTTGGCAAGCCTGTGTGATGTAAGTCAGGGACTTGGAAATTATTTCTGTAGTAGAATCAATAAAATAGGGCTATGTGCAGAACACGGTACAGCATAACACATAGCAGGTTCTGGATCTAAATACTTGCAGTGCACCGTCAGTTGCATGACAAGTTATACTTATTTGTTTTGAAATTTGTTTGCTGTAATAGTAGAACATTTGATTGGAATCTAACGATTTTGATCAGCAGTTGGGCATTTTTTCCTACTGTATAGATTCTGAAGCTTTCGTGAATCTCTGTGGCAATATGTAAAACATTTATAACTATTCAAAAGTCAGGAGTCTAAAAGGAAATCCCATGCTTGCTTTTCTGGTAATATCTTTACTCAGTACATAGAACTGGATGGAGATTTACAAGAAATGTAACAGTTTGCTGCCCCCTACGGCTAAGAATCAATATTTATACTCAAATGTCCTGAGCATGGTTTAAGATTTAATATATATATAGCAGTCTCATGAGAATTCATAACAATTAGTAAGTTTAAGAAGCAAGTCCACAAAGATAAACCAAAATGTGGTACTGTCTCTATCTGAAGAACAGTATTAAATTACTAGTTTATATGAATGCTTATTACTAAGTGCAGGAATGCCAGGCATTGGCGAGTAAAGAAAGTAGATGTCACTTCTTTTTGAGATCTTCTTTGTGAAAGTGACTTCAGAAATAGTAAGAATAAAATTATTTCTTCCATGTTATAATGTCTGGATGTATGCATAACAAATGCCTTGAAAATAACTATTTTCAGTGAAACTGGAGGGAAGTCTCAATTCCTGTTAGAATTAGTTAGAATTTTTCCTATGTGACTCTTTTATCTGTTCATTATTATCTTTCTTCCTAGGCCAGGGAAACAGAAGGGGGCTTCATGTTTTGAACACTGCACTCTCATCTTTACATTAGGAAAGGAATTAGAATAAAACATAAAGAGAAACTTGCATCTGCTGGCTCTCAACACTGTGTATTGTTCCTCTCTCACCTGGAGAAAATATGAATGTACACTTGCCGGCATAGGAAACAGGAGGCAAGACCTATCTGCAAACTAATGTCATCTAAAGAGATTGCACTTACTGGCACATTGCTGGCGAGAAGACATCTCTTGTGCTTTAAACTAATAGTATATTGTCTCATCTGCTAAATTCTACCCATCTGTTGTCAAAAGAAAGATTATTTTTGGAAAAAAGATCCTCACAGTGAAAGCACTTTCAAGGTCTTTTCTATACTTGAAATATAGGGTTTAGATATTTGGTAACTGTGCAGGTTCCTTATTATGAGTATTCCCTTAAACTACAAGTATTGCTTTTTTGTATGGAAGAAAATCAATGAAACTGCAAAACAATAAAAGGAGAAAAAAAACTCCAAACAGGTATTCTTTCCTTGTATGATACAAAAATTTGAAAATTCTAGGCTTTATTGCCTACTGTGATTTTACATTAGTGCTGCCTTTGGGGATGAAGTTCTGATGTGGACCTGTTTCAGACAGCAGCTCACGTGGAATGAAGTGGTTTTTGAATACTTTGGTGGGTTGCAATCCTTCTCTAGTCTGATTGCCATTCAGGTCACCTGACAAGTGTGTGAATGTTTGAGTTCTTTTCCTGAAGGCAATGAAGATTGTTAAACCAACACTGTGTTTTCACGATACAGAAGATTTTCTGCCAAGTCTGGCCCCACAACTAGTTTTAGTTGCAGAACTGTGCTGGCAATTTACTGTTGCATAAAGAGTAGGAACATACACAGACAGCAGAGGAAGAAGGGAAACATGTTAAACCAGTAATGCCACTGGAGCCATGGTATTAAGAAAGCATTGCTTTTGACAGCTGAAATTAATATTCCTTTGGCTCCATCCACATGGTCAGTCCACACAGCACAGGCCTGACTTTACTCCACAGCAGCCACACTGTAACAACATGAGTGATAGTGCCTCTGACAACGTATCAGTCATTGCAGTATTTTAGGCTCGGCTTTTGGAAGACGGTGTCATTTATAAGAACATTTAAGGGTACAATGAATTCTAAAGCACATGAGTTGCTTAAAGTAACAGAAATACTTGATTGGATTTTTAAACTCTTTTCCAAACTCAGCTCAGTTCTTTGCTTCATTAAGCATGTATCTAATTTTGCAATAGAACATATTAGTTCTGAATGTGCTAGTAGCTCTGTATAATGTAGTACATCTCTGTGCAGGCATACTAGGTTAAGTCTTAAAGGCCATGTAGTTGACACTCAGAGGCTGTAATTACAAGGTGCTGTGAAGATGATCGAAAGCAATTAATTCTACTTTATATTTGCGTAGGTTAGAAGTTCGCAGCTGGTCAGTTAACACGGGGCACTGGATGAGTGGTAATTTGCTAAACAACAATACTCAGTTATTTGCAGTCATATAAGCATAACCCTAGAACTTGGGGTTGCTTTACATCATTGCGCTGGTTAATGTCCAGACATATGAGGCAAAGGCGCTTTCTGTGTTGTGGAATGTTTACAGCCTTGATAGTAGCCTGGAGTATTTTATTTAGGACAATGCCTTATTGAGGATGATTAGTATTATCCTTATTAACACACACAACATCTGTTGCTCTAAAATCTTTGTAATGAGTTTCATGGTTTTACTGCAACTATTGCAAGTGAGTTAAAAGATCTAGCTGGTGCTGGAAATGCTGATGTTATTCAAGAAATGGTGATAATAATGCATCCTTTCTATTGAAGTTCTGGTCATTTAAAACATTGTTAATATATTCTCCTTTTAGGGTGATATATTGAATACCAAATACCAGGTAGATCTTGGAGATGGCTTTAAGGCAATATATGTGAACCTTACAATGACTGGAGAACCGATTCGTCACCGTTACGAGAACCCGGGGATTTATCGTGTCTCAGTTAAGGCCGAGAATGTTGCCGGACATGATGAGGCCGTGGTGTTTGTCCAAGTTAATTGTAAGTAAGCTCTTTGATTTTCTTGCTTTTAAAGATTCATAAAAAGCTTATGACAAATATGGGGCAAAAACATTACTAGTAACAATTAGAAAAGAATGTATTTTTTTTTCAATGATCTCGTACAGATTAATAACATTGTCGTATGTTATTAATGCAGAGGCTTCTCAACCTAATGTATTAGGAGGCCAGAGTTAGTTTTCTTTAGATTTGAGTCTTTGAACAGCATTAAATAGCACACACGGCTCAGTTCAAATCTCAGGGTCAACCCTTGTCCTGACTCAAGACCCCATGGATAGTCTTAGCAGCTAAAATATAACACTTCAGGCTATACACTGTGTGAAGGAAGTGAACAGACTGAAAAATATATATCTGATTGTGCATCATTTTCTAGAAGTATGTACTGGTGGAAGAATCAATGTCTCAAGATTTCTGAAACTCAGGTTACTTATTGAAGTACTTGAATCTAGATTTAGATGGTTAACTTTATGCTCACAAAATTTTAATATTTTACTTGAATTTAACTGTATGTTGGCAGATAGTATTACTTGACAAAGAACTCTACCCCTCCCTTCTTAATTAAGACTCAAACAAAAATCATCAAGTAGATTTAAAAGAAAAGAACTGCACAGCATCAGGAATATCATGCACCATTAAAAGCTTAATGTACCTCAGTCATCTCATAATTGAAATTAAGAAGGAAACTCCTAACTGGAACTAAATTTTCCTTCAAGATTCAAGACAGCTATGGCTTTGCCTCTTTTCAGATTTGTCAAAAACTCAGAAACAAGTAACATCAAAAGAAAAGATACTCATCTTTTGTTCTCCAGGTATCGGTTTCCTACTGTTGTAAGTGGTATCACTAATCTCAAAACAGTAGAAAGCTTTGAAACCACATAGAAAGCTGTGCACAAATCTGTGTGTTTTATGCTAGCCTGTCTAGTAACTGCTGATATTTCTGTATTTTACTATTCAGTGTCCCTGAATCCAGAGTTTTGGTTGTGTTATATGTTTCTTTATTGTTTGTTGTGTTGTGTTTTGTTTTTTAAATCTAGCGATGCCATTTTACAGCTCCAAAGTTAGAGAATTTACTTAAGGCTTTACTTTTACTTTTTAGGAACTTCTAGGTGCTGAGAGGGAGATTAAGCACAGAAGTAGCTGATAGATCTGTACAAGCAATGAACAGCAAAAACTCTGTGTAACATTCTCCAGGGAGAATTTCTTCTTATTGTTCAGAGAATGACAGGCAGTAACAAGACCTGACGGAAAGCTGAACAATTGCTTTCTTAAAATGTGCTTCTGAGTTGGCCTTTATGCAGTGGATTTACAAATTGCAGAGCCTGGAGTAGTTTTCAAGAATAAAATGACCACTGCCTTAAAGGACTTTGGTGTTGAAATGCAGGATGGACAACTAAGAGAAGATTTGTTGGTTAATTTCTGAGCACATCTTAAGCTTGCCCTTGGATATAGCATATGATATAGAAGGATCATGATAGATTATACACAGGGTCTTAAATAAGTGTTTGATATCTGATTTACACAGTTTAATTTCCTAAATAAATTACAATATGTGAGGACATTAATTATCACTAATTAAACTGATATTTCAACATTCCAGAGAAACATTGGTTCAAGGTAGTTTTTCATTGTGGAATATCATGAAAGCTGAATTATCAATAAATTCTTAATTTTTCACTCTTTACTTCTGGGGTATTCCCAGTAGATTTCATGAGGGACAAATGAGGAAGACATTGGTTTTGGCTCCTGTCAAGTTCTGTCGGTATGGAATGTCCTGTACTGAAGAACAATTAAATAAACTTTGGTCTGATCCAGATAACACTTCCTGATGCAGAGCACAAAATCTACAGCATAAAATCTACAACTTTATAAAAAAACACAAGAGAAACTAGAGCAGATTTGATAGTATAAATGTGAGTAGATAACCCAGAATAAAAAAACCCTGAAGAATAGGCATACGTTTTCTTTCTTGTGTGATTGAAACCATGATCCCTGCAGTGAGTGAGTGTAAAAGGCTGAGGTTGTAGAAAATGATATGGAGAATCAGGAAGCTTTGAAAAAGGTACTGAAATTGTGGGTTGTTTAAACAGAAATCATATAAATCAATTTAAATCCTATTATACATTACAGAGTGCTATCATAATTTTTATACAAAGAAGCCTGTTCAAATATATTCTGGAATTGTGTAACTCAGACAAATGGAAGGATTCACAATAATTATTATTATATCTTTACTGTATAGAAATGACAAACTGTAAAATCAGGCATGATTCAAGTGCCAAACATCTGACCATGTAAAAATTTGAAAAATAAACTGAACTTCAGGATCAAAACCATGTCTCAAAATGAAATTTCCTCTTAGAAGATGTAAATATATTGCAAAATCAAAACACTGATTCACATTCCTTCCAGGCTTCTTTAATCTGTATTATCAGAAATAAAACTTATTTTGAAGAGTAACATTTAATGGAGTTCATATAGTTTCTGAATTTTCCCCAAGAAGTTAAGAAATTCTAGTTATCACTTTATAATATTATAAATCTTTTACTTTTGGCCATTCTGAAAAAGATATAATCAGAGAATTCTGAGACAGAGGTTTTCTTTCAATAAAATCACTGTACTGTGAAGCAAAATACATATACAACATTAAGGAGCACACAAAAACATTTTAGTGATGAATTTCTTTTATATGTTTTATATAAATACTTATAATAATGTTTTCAGCCTTCATAGGCAAAAGTTCAGAAAGGAATAAATTTATTCTAAAAGCCCATTTTAGTGTACAGAGATTATCATTTTTGATTAGCAAAGAAATGCTCCCACTATACATATTTATTTTAAAGGATGCATTAATGAGAGATTATGTATGATATGAGCCAAACAGCTGATATTTTGTAATAAAAATGAATAGTCAGCAACTTTTTTCAGTTTTCAGCTTTTCCCTCGGTAGTTTGAGAGGTTTGTTAGATTTCTGTTCATTTGATCTTTCAAAAATAATAAATAAATTAAATAAAAAAGCTGAGATTGCCTTTTCCCCTTTTTAACTGGGGTATATTTGATTTTGGTCTCTAGAACTGGACTTGCATGCAGAAAAATATGTTGTAAAAGTACATTCATCTGTCATGTTACTATAGGATTTTGTTTGTGATTTTTTTAAAAAAAATTGATTGAAATGCAGTCCTTCCAAACATACCTTTCCACACAGATATAGAAGGAGAAGGGAAAGCTCAGGACCTAATGAGGTCCTTGTGCAGGCCATTATGCAGGTGAGAAGTTTTTTTTGAAAGAGGCATTGGTAAACTGAGGGATTCTTGTTCAACGATATCTTGGGGACTTTTTCCAGCTCCATTGCAGGCTTTAAATTTGGAAGTGGTTCCAGTCATTGGCAGAAACCAGGAGGTGAATCTGACAGCCATTGTATTGCCCAAGAACCCTAATTTGACAGTCTTCTACTGGTGGATAGGAAACAATCTTCAGGTACATGTGTGGTTTTGACCAAGATTATTTTCAACCTCCTTCCAGTAAAGATTGAGTGACACTTTCTACTGTAACAAAAATACTCTCACATTACATGACTTCGTGTAGACCATCTTTTGTTCCACGTAGCTGGTTATATCCTCTGACAAACATTCCTGAATCCCATTCTTAATTGCGTATTTTAGGCTGTTCATTTCCCTTAATTGCTACTTATGTGGAAATGGAAATTTCCCTCTAGAATTGATTTAAATTTCCGGGCCATTTCCTGTCTAAAAGGTATCTGTCTAAAAGATACCAAAAATGTAAGAGCATTCAAACAAGATAATGATATTTATTTGAGGTTAGAAAGTCTAGATACAAACGATCTCAAACAATACAAGTATTTCTATTGGCAATATTTCTTGTCTAGCTGAGTTAATTCTTTTCAAGAATTTTTTAAATAGTAGATAAGTAAAATATATTCTTCATGTGAGAGAGTAAGAGCAGTGTCTGAGACAGAATACTTTCAGATAGGCACAATGAACTTCTTGTAAATGTGCTACCTACCATAGTCCTGGCCTGACTCTTCAGTATTATTAACTTGGCCATGGTTAGAACAGGCACTGCAGGTGAATGCAGTGTTGTGGAGGGTTTTGTAATACAGATATGGTCAGGAAACAGAGTATGTCAGCTTCACCTTGAAGTTGCAGTAGGCTGATGAACTTCCATGGGTCATGCTGTAAGTTGCCAGAAGTAATCCATTTGATCTTAACTGCAGCTCACATTTTTTGAGACAAATAGCTCATTGAATACAATCTTGTAAAGCTTCGTGAGGCTGATTCAAAATCCATTTTTTCAGAGGAATTTGAATTAAAGCCTAGTGTTCTGCCAGTTATTCTAAAAGAATATTTCTAAAAGAATATGCTAAAAGAAATATTTGTCCAATCTGACAGCTATTCTATATATAGAGAATCCATTAAGAGAAAGGCACTTCCTATGTCAAAAACTGTAATTGAGCCATTTAGTAAAATATTGAGTAGTGTTCTAGAAAATAATTCATGTGAAATCTTCTTTGTTTAAAATTTTTGATGACTGTCACTTTAGACGCTGTTCTCATAGTTCTTGCTAAAAATCTACTTTAAACTTTTTCTTGTTTTTTAAAGCCGCTTCTTACACTGGACAGTTTTTTGGTAGCAAGATTTACGGAGACAGGTGAAGTTAGAGTTACAGTGCAAGTTTCCTGTGGAAACTCCATGCTTCAGGATTCAAAGGTTGTCCACGTTTTTGGTAAGACACTTTGTTTTTGATGAGTATTTTTGTTTGTTGCACATACTTACACTGTAGACCTCTTAAACTAGTGCTTAGCAAGTGGAACCTATGGTAAAATTATTTCTAATGCTGTATTTAATTTTTAAATTTAAAGGACTGTACTCTTCTTTAGGTAACCTTGGGAAGTTGAATAATGTGATTGTATGTAATGGTTTCCTGTGAAAACCTTTGTTTCCTTTGCTTATGGAAAATGTTACTGTAGTTCCCACACCCTATATGGAACAATAGCACTGAAGTAGCATTTTGGCTTATGACTAGAAAATCTGTTAGAATCGCTAAATACAATAGTTTTAATACCTCTGAAAAGAGAAAATTTAGTTTTGTATATACTCTCAGCAATAAAAGCAATGTAAAGTAATTGCCTTTTATCACAATGAGGCAACCTGCCCTTTGAATGTTTATCTGAGAATCTGGATCAAATATAGCTCTCCTGTAAATATTATGTTACCCTTCAGCTCTTGTTTTGTGTTACGTTGTGGTCTGTTTTGCTGTGTCATATAATGGGGTGACAAGGCACGATATACCATGAAAAATGTAGTGCTGAGGAATTATTTGTATTTGTATTAGTGCAGTAACATATAGCAATTGTGATATCTAAAGAAGTTTCTTTTTATGCAGAGCTAAAAGCCTTCCTATATCCTAGAGATACACAAAGTGAAACATCTCTGTTGTCTGAACAGTGAAAGAAGATTATGTTATTTTTTGCTTTTAGTAATATAAACGTAAAATAATGGTAAAGCTACACTCATACTAAACAGAGCTTTTAAGAACCCTCTCCTTTTCTAGGATAAATGGATTTAATATTTATGCTATCACTTGTAAGTGCATCCATTTTTTAGAAAACTTTAAATATACAACTTTATTAGTGTGACTAGTTCCATGACTTTGGCTTTCCAATGCTGCTTCTACTGTTAGCATTGGCAAATCCATATACCAAGAGCAGGAAAGTACTAGTCATGAGAGAAATAAAAAAGAATCCTTCAAAAAAAGCCCATTAAAATACGAATCTGTCTAAACTGTTCAGGAAGTCAGGTTTAAATCATTCATATTTTCCAAAGGATCGCTTTTATCTGCTTTGCATTAAGTTCTTCAGGTGTTCTTCCAATGAGCTTATAAGGAGAAATGGAAGATTTTTAGAGGCCTGTTTACTGAGGAATAGCCCATTTCTAGCATTTCAGATATTTTGGACAAAATCAACAAAAGTGTTGTGAGTGTATCTTATTTTTATTCTTTCAAAGAGGGCAGTAGTTAGCCTTTGCCTTATCATTTCTGTTCTTATTTTCATAGCTAGCTTATGGAACATATAAAGTATTCATATTGCATGAAAAGCAGGAACATGAAATGAGCAAAAACCAGATGTTTATGATTCAGAGAGAATAGAATCTGTTGGCACATTCCCATTAAAAATAAAAGAAACCAACCATGTTTGTGTGGTGTATTTTCTTAAGGAAAAATTATTGGGAAGCATGAACGTAATTTTTTTTTTCTTACTTACTTTTTATCTTCAGGCACAAATTTGATGTTGAGACAAATACAGAAAGAAATTGACTGACTGACAGGAGTGTAATCTTGCTTCATGCTGTTTAGACTGTAGGCTCCTGGGGGAAGGGTTTGTCCTTTTTTTTTTTTTTTTTTTTTTTTTTTTTTTTTTTTGAACAACACATAACAATAGGTTTCCTAGGTACTACAACACTGCACATAAAATAATACTGAAAATATATTTTCAGCTTTTATTTCTACAAAACTGTTTTTGCAATCCTGTTTGTTAATTCCTCAAAAATGTTTCTTTTGCCATTCCAGATCATTTTCATGTTCTTTCTCTGAAGTTTACGAAGTACCTGGACATGTACAACCCCAACATACCAGAATGGAGGGAAGATATCGGGCGAGTAGTAACACGACTTCTTGCAAAGGTGCACTCTAAAATTGCTCATAAAATGTTCCCTCTCCAGTCATAAAGCTCGAAGGTTGAGTTAGTACCTTCTCATTTAGAAAAATGTAGTCAGTGCAAAACAATAAAATGAACCCCATGAGCCACATTTCAAACAAGTTTGAACCCAGTGTCACTTTTACATGCAGTCTGTGGATGATGATACTGTAGTACAGAAAGCTTAATTCTAACACAGCCTAATTGGCAATTAATACTAAATATTGGTCTCTAGGATTTGGGATAGCTGTATTGGCAAATAGTGCTGACTCCAAAACAGGAAGAGTAGCTTAAATGTGATATACCTAGGGGCTAAATAAAAGGTACTGTGTAATATGAAAGACTTTATCTCATTGTAAAAAGCAGAAAAAAACAAAAAGAACATAAAATGTCATATGTGTAACTTTGAAAAATGCATAAAATGCATGAGCGCGTTTGCCACAGCTGTGCTTTTAGATCATGTTTGCAAGTGAAATATGGATTGCGAACAGTTGAATCCTGTAGGTGAAATATAAGTACAAAGTCATGCAGTGGTTCTGTGGCATAAGTAAAGAGCACTCCATAAAAACAGAGCTCTAGAACTGTATTCTTCAGATACGTACACTGCCAACCATGCAGTATGCACATACTGACTTCTCTTGAGGGGAATATCACTGAATTGTGGGTTGACAATGTTTTTTAAATGGTTTTCATGCGAAGAAAGATTCAGCCTTACTGTGCAGGTTTTGGTGGTGAAGTCATTTGACTTTTTCTGGGTTTGTAGTAGTGCATGTGGGAATTCAGGATCTGGAATTTTGACTTCATACCATTTCCTGCTTTTTTAGGTTCATATACTAAATGTCAAATCAAAATAAATTCCCACCTCTATCAGCTTAAACCCATTGCATAACCAGGGTCAGTCAAACAAATAATTAGCTCCATTATAGAAATGCCTGTGCATTTGAATAACCATTAAATCATCTGCAAAAGAGTATGAACAATATAATAGAATTTCTGAGAAATGCCAAGGGTGTTGTCATTTTGACAGCAGTTTTGACACTGTCTTATATAATACAGGGAGGAATATGGAACTAAAAATAAAATTTGCAGATGTTTATTTGGAAAGGGATGCATTTGACTTTCAGTGAGGGTTGGTGGGGTGCAGGTTTTCATAAAGAACAGTTTCAGGAAGTGAACTGAGGTACTTTAAATCGCTCTGTGGAAGACTTCTCTCCACCAATTAAACACACATGGAAAAGTAGCCTCCCTAAGCTAAAGTTAGGTATAATGAATATTTCAAGTCTACTAAGCATCTCAATGGCCCATAAAGGATCCTGACTCACTTAGGATTTTTTTTAGTTACCCTAAAAATATGCAACTATTAGAGTTTTACTAATACCGCTTTGTTTTGCCTTTGTTCATAATGCCACTAAAACTCTCTGATGGGTTAACAATGTGTAGCAATTCAAATCCGCGAAGAGCTACTCACATTTTAGTTAGTTAGTATTGGGCTTCATTCATAATCTAGCTTCATATATAATCCACTCTAAAAATCAAGGATCTGAACACCAGAGACTTGGAGACCTGTGTGGAATTACTTACATATTTTATGTAATATTAGAAGTGAAAAATTAAAGCACAGCGTCTTGTAATTTACCACATACGTTTGTCTGCACAGGAAACTAAGATACCTGAAGAAACACTTGTGACAGTTGTGAAACCTGGTCTGCCCACAACTGCTGACTTGCATGTGCTACTACCAGCAAACCATCCAAAGAGGAAGAGGAGTGTAACTAGTGATAAGGTAATTGGAGAAATGCATGTCTAGTTAGGACAATCTTCATCCTACTTTGAAATCAGTGGCTGTACTGTAATTGTTTTACTGGAATTAAGAGGTGCTTCCTAACTACATGAAGATCTCACTCCCATCTGAAGAAACACGTAAATGCTAGGAACACTTAAGACACTTGTATTTGACAGTGTATGGTGCACCTTCTGTACTCAGGGGTAAATCCTACCCCATGAGAAGAGGGAGATGAAGCAATTATCCATCATCTCACTCAGTGCCAGCCTATAATAGATTGAGCATCAGTCACTCTTGATGCCTTTGCAGACATGCAGTACTTTTGCAACAGTACATGTTCTTCTCCCCAGCATAAACTAGTGCTTACTGTTAACAGTGTGTTTCTCAAAAATAATTAATACAGATATGTTTTTTTTAAACAGAAACAACAGTGATGGCTTGCCAGTCTGTGAGCAAAAAGTGTATTTTGAATATTGGTGTTTCTAAAGAGGGAAGAATCATCTTCTCACTGTCTTAAAGAAAATTAGATTTCAAATACAATTGAAATAGAACTTTAATAGTTGGCCTATTTTGTACAAGGCATCAAGCAAGTAGTTGCTGCCTTTATGAGCAAATATCCTTTTCAATTAGCAAGAAACCAATGCAGTGAACACAGGAGTGAAAATCAGGCACAAGATTCTCCCTCTCTGTTCCCAACCATATCTCCTCTGTAATAAAAGTCTATAGGCCAGTAGAAAATCAGGTGACTCTGATTTTTTTAATTTATGATACTTGTCCTTGTGCTGTGATAGAGAAGGAGCAGATTCCAACTCTGTACTTGTATCTTGCAATTCAAATCTTGCAAGTTACAGAGAATAACAGTGTAAGGTATCATTAATTTTAAAGGACATTTTACCACTTTTTGAAATCAGATCACAGTATCCAAAGAGCTGGGAAATAAGGTAAGACAAAGCTTTTCAGATTACCATCATATTTGTAGATTGTTTGTGGAATTGATGTGGTACACTTGAGAAGGTCCAAAGGGGTATTTTGTTCTTGTTCAAGTAAATAAACAGGTGTTTTATTGCAAAATATGCAGAGAATGGTGCGAATGCACAGAATTTTCCCCTGCAGTGCAACTCCAAAACCTTGCATTCCCTGTGCAATCATAGTCAGAATTTCTGGGAGTCTGGAATCATAATTATATTGTAGAAATGGTTGATTTTAGGTAATCACTTTGGCCCATCATGAACTGTGTGTATATTACAACTTGAAAATTCTTTGAGTCTTTCCACTTGAGAAGCAAGGTGCAGCTTTAAAAGGAAATTGTTTGCCTTTATTACAAGTGTATATGGAATGGATGCCTTTAATAATTTAAAAAAGAACAGATGATGATAGACCCTTGGGTTCTGCTCACTTTTTCTTTTAGTGCAGAATATTATGCGTATTAGTTCCCTTTATATCTCAACTGTTATTAGTACTGTGCTTCAAGGCAGCTTGAAGTATATCATCAATTATATTCAATTATATTCTATTTTTTTTCATTTTTATATAGAACATATCCTATTAGTTATTTTAAAGAGTAAAGAAGAACCATCACATGTTGCAAATGGTTTGGGAGAACTTCTGTTCAGTGGGGCTGTGAGGAAGAGTACTTTAGCAGGGCGCAATTTCTGTCCTCTCTTAAGACCTGACTTTACCCAGGGTTTCTGGAACTATAGAAGCACTGAGAGGTGAGAGTAATTGTAATCTGGAGAACAGCTGTACATTTCTGACACTGTTAAGCTGGACCAGGTCACACCAGTGGTAATTGGAGATTACACGTACAGAAAGTAGAAGCAAATGAAGGAACAAAGGAAGCAAATATAGCAGTGTACGCTGTGTAATGAAAAAGTCAATTGTGCTAGTCGAAGTCCCAACATTTCGATTTTTTTAAAGAGTGCGGACTGTGGAGCCAGACTTCTGAGCAAGCTGCCTAAATTTCTATTTTTCTATTATTGCTAAGGGACACTGCTTTAATTGTTGACATGTGCATATAAATTTGTAGATTTATAATTGAATGGCAGAAGTTTCAATAAAATATGTGTTGTATCAGAATCTGTTGTGACTATATAAAAGTGTATAAAAATCAGTACTGATAAAAATTGCCAGCATTACAAAGACTGTTAATAAGCTGAAAGTATAGTAGTAAAGAGGAGCCCTTTGCATAATTCTGTAATATTTTTTTATTTAGACGAAAGCCCACTTTCTTTCAAACGTAAGTTTATGCATCTAGAAATAAAGGCTGAGAATGTTCTTACCTGATTTTAACAACATAGCAATTTCAGGATTATTTTCTTCATATCATTGACTACAGAGGAAGATTGGTCTCTTAATTTAAACACTTTCATTACATGTCTAATATCAAGTGGGATGAATCCATTTGAAAGAGTAAATTAAAGTGCATTAAAACTGTAGGAAAGCAATGGCTCTGAAGAAGATTTAGGGATCTATCTAGACAAGCTACTAAATGAAAATTCCAACGAGTTACTTTGGCAGAATGAGCAAGTAAGATTCTTGGATGCATAAGCAGGTGGGTAAGAGTTTGAATAGTGAAGGGAGTTTTTTGTTTGTTTGTTTAGTTTGGGGTTTTTTTCTTCATTCTGATACCACAGTACAGGAGCTGTTGTGGTTACGTTCTCAAATTTTATCATTGGAAAGCATACACAAATAAAGATAGAAAAATAAAATGCCAGCGTAAGTACCTTAACTTAGAGACTCTAGAGAACTCAGAACACTGGGTTTGTTTTTAAAAAAGTTGGAGAGATGGCATTGCTATGTTCAATGAATACCTCATGGCATAAAAATCCCAAAGAATACTGAAACATTCATCAGTCTTAGAGTAAAATACACAAGCCAAAATCTTTGACTGGATTCACGGTTAAAAATGAGAAATTAGATTCAAATCTTTGACCTCTGGAAGTGTAATTCAAACAGGTCTGGGTGAGAACACAGGGGTAAGAGAGAAATAATGAACAATTTTTCCTTAAAAAAAAGCCAAAGCAAATGCTGGGATTCCTCAAATACCTGCCAGGGAAATATGATCTATCCAAAGATAAGTTACAGGGCTCAGTAATTGCATTTAGTGCCTGAAAGTTAGATTAGCCTAAAGTAGTGGTCCCTTTTGCTTTGCATCCTACGAATGAGTGAACGAACATGGACAGAGACTGAGTAACTCTATTTCAGCAGTGTCAGCATCGCTTTAAAGTCTGCTAATCAATGTAGTTGTGATAGGTATTCTCTTTTCAGACTTTGGACAAAAAGATAAATACTTAAGAACTATCTGGAGTAAATTTCTTGTAAAATAAATGAGGCTATGCTTGTATCACCATTATGTTGAATAATTACCCCACAAAAAATGTAATAAAGTCAGTTCAGAAGATAGATATTCCTCAATATGAGTGAGGATATTCGAATTTGAACTTTTGTGAAGTCTCTGTCCATAATGTGAGGGAGAATGTGGGGATTTCTATCTATTATACTGCAAAGGCTTGTCAGAAATGAATACCATAATTGATAATATCATAAAAGAGGTTGCTCTTGAAGGTTTTGTGGATATAAAGTATACTTCTAATTTGGCGTCCTGTGGGAAGTCATATCCTGAATTATAAGGCACAGACTATAAAACTGGCTTTGATCTTTTAGAAAATTACCCATGTTGAAGATGCAAGCAAGTGAAAGGGAAAATTCAGATGATTTGTCATCTGGCCTTAGGATGTGATGGTATATTTAATGATTCTGTCCCATAAAAATGTGAGAGCCTGTATTTTAGTATGCTCTGTCTGCTGGAGAAAAATAAGAGGAATCCTAATTTTTTCCACATGGATAAAAGTATGTCTTTGTACAAAGTATTGTCAGAAATTGGATATAAATGAAATCCATCCCATTATAGCTAAGGAAGTGAATTAAAATATGACTTACAGTTCACTATCAAAGAGTTACTTTTCATAGCTATAAATCTAAAATGATATTGCAACTTGTCTGCTGATATGATTAGAGAAGTGGATAGAGTTTCTAGTATGGATTATGCATTGTGTGAGTTATGATTGAGGTAAACCCAACAGTGCATGTAAATGAGATCCTGTCTGTCACATATTGGGTAAATGCAAATGGTTTGGTAAGCAGAAAGAAAGATTGGACTATAAAGATTTGACATTTTCAACATTTACAGTTTGCCATGTTTTGCATGATTTTTAATTACAGATTTTTTTTTAATTTCAATTCATTGTTAAATGTTTTGTGAGTTTCTCACCGTATAATGAACCAGAGATTTTCCTTTTCAGAACACTGAGTTTCTCAAAGTAGAACCAAATGGAAGACGTCTGACGTTCTCTCTTATATTTTCAGAGGATAGCAGCTATAAAGCAGGCCTTGAATGCACACAACATCAGTTTCTTTCTGAGGGGAGGATACTGGGTCTTAGTGACTTTAGCTGACTCTGATTCAGGTAAATATGTAAACAAAGCTCCCAACAAACTAACCTGTGAATGTCTGTTAAAGTTCTGATAAGTTAAGGAGAAAATCTCCATATCTATATCTACATCTATATTTATATATGTATGTGTATGTGCGTGTCTATAGAAACATAGAGTCATAGAATCAGTAAGGTTGGAAGGGACCTCCGGAGATCATCTAGTCCAACCTTCCTGCTCAGCAGGGTCACCTAGAGCATGGTAGACAGGGTTGCATCCAGGCGGGCCTTGAAGATCTCCAGAGAAGGAGACTCCTCAGCCTCTCTGGGCAACCTGTTCCAGTGCTCCGTCACTCTCACAGGGAAGAAATTCCCCCTCACGGTCAGGCAGAACTTCCTACATACAGATATATATGTGTATATATATACACTCATACACATACATACATGCATATACGCACACTTGGTATTTGTTAACAATCACCATCAAATAAATCTTTCTTACATATTTTCATTTCATCATACCTTATGGTTTGTATCAGAAACTTCTCCCCCTATTTCACTCTTTCTCTTTTCTCTATAACCATGGCATTAAGTAAATGATTACACTGAACAAAGCACTATCATGAAGGAAGAGCCAACCTGGCTTCAAAAAGAGCCACTTGGCGAATTTAAAGGCACTTTGGCTGCATTAGCTGCCAAGAAAGCAGAGCTTCCTTACATCAGCTGTCAATAACTCTGCTAATAAAACTCCATGAATCTGGAACAGAGCCTTGTATCTCTGCGTGATACCAAGCTGTGTCCCACAGACAGATCAACTGATCTGAAACTTGCTGTAAGATGTCCACACAGCACTGCACTACATTGCCAATCCTGTCCTGAGATATATGAGCTACCTTCTCCTGTTTAAAATGACTGGAAACAGGGTTTGCCAGCATGTATTTTCTGCACCTCTGGATTCACTCTGTATTTAGAAACTGATGGAAGAGAGTTCATGCATGTGTGTGTATTTTGAACAGATATGTTGAAGTGATGCTTTAACCAGAAAGTTCAGCTTTAACTAGAACCTTCTGTGAGAATGTCCTGTAATCTTTGTGTATCATCTCCCCTAACATGTTCTTGTCTGTTACTCAGATGTGTTGTGGCAGAACACCTTAGCTGATCACAATCAATTTATGTGAATACTAAGTGACATTTTATTTGTCAGTTCCCTGTAAAAGACAAAGATAAGTTTTTATCTTGTCTCTTTAATGTAGTATCGTACTACAGTTCTGCTACAGCAACTAGTCTGGTCACTGTAGAAATCACTCACTTAAAGAGAAAACATTCATTAGCCAGCACAAAAAGCTAGAATTAAAAGAATCCCATGTTCCTTCCAGCCTTTCCCTTTCATTTTGAGAGCTGTAGTTTTCTCCACCTGTGAAATTAGTACAGCCCTGTTTTTGCATCATGTATAGTTAGGGTATGTGATCATTTCACAGAATCACAGAATCGGTAATGTTGGAAGGACAACCTCCCTGCTCAAGTAGGGTCACCTAGAGCACGTTGGACAGGGTTGCATCCAGGTTTTGAATATCTCCAGAGAAGGAGACTCCACCACCTCTCTGGGCAACCTGCTCCAGTGCTCCGTTACTCTCACAGGGAAGAAATTCCCCCTCATGGTCAGGTGGAACTTCCTGTGCTTCAATTTCTGCCTGTTGCCTCTTGTCCTGTCACATGAGACAACTGAAAAGAGTTTGGCCCTGTCCCCTTGACACCCTCCCTTCAGGTACTTGATAAGATCCGCCCCCCCCCAGTCTTCTCTTCCCCAGGCTGAAGAGGCCCAGCTCTCACAACCGTTCCTCATAGGGCAGGTGCTCCAGCTCTCTGATCATCTTTGTAGCCCTATGCTGGACTCTCTCCAGTAGCTCCATGTCTCTCTGGTACTGGGGAGCCCAGAACAATGTATATCATATCATTTCCTAGGATAACTTGAATATCATTTCCTATGATAACTTGAGATTCCTAGAAAAAACAGCAGTGTGTGTGCAAATAATTAAATCTTTGGGAATTCTTTTTGAAATTGGTCCTCTTTCCTTCAGTAAGAGGAGGCTATTTTAAGAGGCTACAGATGGAGTAAAGAGAAGAGATTACACAAATAGCAACAAATGTTTTTTATGTAGCAATTCAAAAGAAAGCCCAAGAATATGTCTGGTCTGCAAGAGGATGTGCTAAGCTGCTTTTTATTTCTTTCTTATTTCAGACTCTGAAAGGATTGGAGGAGGCAGCGGATACTGGGCTATTGTGGTTCTCTTTGTCATCTGTCTAGTCATAGTTGCGGCTTTCATCCTCTACAAGTTTAAAAGGCAAGTAAACCTTAATCAGCAGTACATGTATTTTTAAGAATTGGATTTATCCACACATCAGTAAAATGCAGTTTGCTATATGTAAAGGAGATTTTCTTGAGGGACTACAAAAAGACCACCACTTTGAAAGCTGTATTTTTCAAACTTCTCAGGTACTTTCCTGATGCTTGCTTTCCTTTGGTATGCTCCAAGATAAATAGCAGCAATATGGGAACTATGGCAAGTTTGTTCAGCTTGACTAAATAATATCATCAAAAAAGAGAGCTGAACTAAAATATTATTACTGATTAGTTCTTGTGCTGTTTGTCTTAGCAGTTTTGAATGAACTAGAGCCAGCAGGACAATGAGTAGATCTGCAATGCTAATTTGTTTAAAAAGTAGTTTTATCAAAATATGTAATTGTGTGGAGTTTCTCTTTGTGCACATGGGGTTCTGATTACTGGGACAGAGCCACTTCAAATAAGATAAATCACAAGTGATGGAAATAGATCAGTTTTAATTTGACAGTAGAGTGTGTAAGGGGAAGAAATAATTCTGGAAATGGCCTGTATGTACAATATATCCTCAAAATTGACCATAGGTACCACATCAGCCTTTAACAGTTCTTCTAGATCTTTAGTCTGCAACTGATAGTAGTCATTACTACTAGTATGATGTGTAACTTGAGGAACTTTGTTTCTGTTCATGTGTTTGTTTTATCATTGGCTGTGCTCCTGATATTTTTGTCTTGGGCATTTGGAAGCTTTGAGTTTGATCAAACTGGCAAAAACCTGTGTTACCATCAAATCCTGATGTCCTCACTCAGTGAACACTCCTATTGATTTGTTTCATTATTTCAAGATTGATTTTTCTTCAAAATAAATGTAAGTTTACAGAAATGGTTATAGCACTGAGTTGCAAGAGTAGATAGCTTTTAAGTGGGTGATTCTTTAGCTAAGAGTTTTAGGCAGCAGAGAAAACCTCTCTCTGCTAAGAATCTTCATTTTCTCACTGTAGGATCTAAGTCTCAGAGCTTGTACTGACTGATTACTGTCAAGGACAAAGCACAGAATTCTGTATCAGACTCTCTCTACAACTGAATAAAAATCCAGCTTGCTATTATGGGTGCCTGCAGCAAAAAAAGAACCATAAAAATGGTTGATGATGTGATGTAATTTTATTATTTCAGTAGCAATACATGGAGGATTTGCTGTTTGTAGTGTTGGATCATAAAAATTACTTGTGATATCTTTTGAAGGCTGTATGATTTATGCCTTTTAACTGGCTCTTAAATGAGAGCAATTAAATAACAGATGCAATTACTGCATGGCAGAAGAAGTATAAAATATTTAAGAAAGGAAGAAAAAATATTTTTGAGTCCTTTCTAAAACACCCGGTGAACCATTTTTTATAAATATAGCATTTATTAAGGATAAAATTATAGTGTCCTTTGCAAATTGTGAGCCTTAATGCCTCACATGCTGCCATGTATAATTCATGAAAATCACTTGCATTGATGAATGACCCTACAGTTGTATTCAATTTTAGTCTATATCATGTCTGTTTTTGAGATATGTGACAGAATTATTTTTAAATATTAGTGTTAAGATTTTCTGAGATGACAGGTTTTTTCAGTTGCATCCTTTTTATGCAATACGATTTTCAAAAAATACTGAGCACTAATCAGTTCTTTGAAAAATCGGTTTTGCCCAAGTGCTCACTGTGAACTCTTCTCCCACCCAAATCACTAATCACATTAAAAAAAAAAAAAAAAAAAAAAGCCTTTTCTGTGTTTGTAAGGACTGATAATAAATTGCTGAATTCTCCTGGAGTACTTACTTACAAGTATAGTCCCTTTAAAGTCAGTACAGTGAATGTATTTAAGTTTACAAACTGGCTCCTAGAGACTGAGGCTATGAAATTGAAGAGTCCTTTATTAGACACAAAGCAATCTGTAATGCCCAGAGAAGGCTCGGCAATATTATGTGCTTGTATATTAATAATTAATTTGTTGAAAGTGTGCAATATGCAATAAAAATTTTAGGAGATAATTTCAACGTAATAACCATATGTTAATTCAGATACCACAGGCAAATGTAAGAGTGAATTATTTTCATATAGAAATTAGAGAAGTGTATAAGGTATTGAAGTTTTAATACTGTCCATAATTTTTATGTATCATTCACAAAGTTAAGGAGAAGATAGATGACACTTGATTATGCTTTCATTTTTCACTTATGTGAGTTGATAGTCAGATACTCCATTCAGTTAAGATTTAAGATTCTTTTCTTCCCTGAGTCAGAGAAAGGTTTATGGATCTTGGTTTAATCACTACACTGACTGGGTCTACAAGACTACCTGTTGGCACTGGGGCAAGATAGGTTGTCTGCAAAAGACTGTGTGAACATGTCTTGAATTATTCTCTCTCTCATTCGCTTTGCCAGCCCAAAGACAGTTCCTTACGTTAGGTTTTATATCTGCAAAGATGAGAAAGACAAAAATACTGGCCTGCAGATAAGGCTTAAAAATGAGGATTGGATTGACTAGGTGGTTAGATCTTCATACATGTGAACATTTCATACATTTTTCCAAGAACAGAGGAATTATTCAGGGTTTAGGATGAAATGCATAAAGAAATAGTGGAAAGTTTCATTTCTTAATTGTGAATTTCAGTGTAGACCATAGAACAGCCTCCACAGAAAATGGAAAAATCTGGCCCAAACTGCCTGATTGGCTCCTTTTGCTCAAGTACTGCATACATGTGAGTGTGTTTGAGTATGTAGGTATATACATATACTCACTGCACTCCCTGCCCAGCTTATGTCTGAAAGTGAGATTTGTTCATGTCATAAGCTAATTTACACTTGTTTTTGTCAGTCAAAATTGCAAGATAGAAGATGGCATTGATAAGAAATCAGGGACTCCTCTATCACCTTTTCTGCAAATCTTTTGGGGCAGTCAGGAGAGCAGTGATGAAACTGGCTGTTTGATCTATTTTTTAAAAAAAAAAACTTCAATACATAGAGCTTAAAACTGGTGTCCTTCACAAGAAGTAAATCTCATGAAATTAGTTTGAGGGAGGGACAGAATCTAAAAAGAACAGACCTGCACAAGATGCCTTTTATACAGGCAGATGCCTTATATACAAAAACTGGAGAATTACCTAATCAGAGAGCAGGGTGGGGGCAAGATGTAGAGACAGAAACATTTAGAGGGTATGGGATTTGGGCTGATTAGTTGTATGATTAACAAAAAATTATATTGCCTCCTTGCTGCAGAAGGAATGCATATTAAAATGAAAAGATTAAAATATATAATTTACTATGGTTCTAATTAAAACTAAAATTGTATGGTCAGGTTGCATAATCAGAGCTGTCGTGACTGTCTAGTTAGTGATTAGATTATTGTGAACATTGTTACATTGTTTCAGATAAACCATAATCCAAAATACTTAAACAATGAGTAGGAAGACTGTTGCCTTCTGTTGTTATCTACAGCAAAATTGTAAGCATTTATCCGTTTTTCTATCCTTCACGTCCCCATGCTCCACACATACACAGACTTTATCTAATGGTCTATTTGTGCATGCATTCTGAATATGTGCTTTAAAAACTGTGATATTAGAACCCATGGAGCCTGGGACTTGTAAGCATCCCAAGGCTTACAGTTAGTTGCTTTAGGCAAAAAGGCCAAAGCGCAAAGAGTCTGAGAAGTGCAGGGTTTTGATCCTCTGTAGTCTGAGTAAGTAAACAATTCAGATAAGGGCTATTTTTGTACCGTAAACAAAAAATAAATTTTAAATGATGTTTATAGTTTTTAAAGATCAATTTTAGTCCTTCCTATACTAGTCTACTAGTGAAGAAAGATTATTTTAGACTTTTTTTTTTTTTTTTTCCAGTAGTGGTGTATGGCAGTAGTAAGAAAGAGGTAATCTCCCAGTTGCCAGATGTCACTGTGGCTGTGAAGCAAGAGGTTGTGCAGATAACAAACACAGATATCGGGCATGCCAAGAATAATTTTCCTTTTCTTTGCTCTTACTTTCTGAGTAAAGAAATCAAGTCTCATGCATCATGCTAACAATAGTATGGTTCAGTTGTTTCACCATCCAGGTAAAATGGACTACAGCTGCTTCCTTTGACTAGAACAATATAAAGCATCTGGAAAATATTTTTGAAATATCTGTCCCATTTTTTAACACAGATCTGGGATCTGCATATATTTTTCTAGATCATACCGTCTTAACTAAATTTGGTTCAATAAAAGAACACTTATTCATTTCCGTTTGAAACAATATTTGTTTTTGTTGTGGATTTAAAATAACCATCCAAAAAAGATTTCTTCCTCCATTCAGAGCAAGCCTTCACAATGTGAGGTCCTGGGCAATCATACAGACAAGTAGCTCTGTCTCCTCTAAGCAAAGTGGAGGAAAAGAGAATTATATATTAGCCACATCAAAGCTGCTATATATTCATTATGTTACTATCAGAAGAGAGGAAATCATCCTTTTCTTATTCTTTTTCTTCTATACAACCTCAGGATTTTAAGATTTGCCAAACCAGAGCAGATGGGTTTTCTCTGCTTAGGTTTTTATACCTAGCAATGTACAAAAATCTTCATATTTTAATTTGCATGCAGACTACTGCCCATGTCCTTAAAGTTGTATACATTGTTTTCAGAAATCTCTGTGGATCTATTTCAACCAAATTCATATTATTTTTTATATACTTCTTTTTTTCCCTGGTACTATCAAGTGCCACTTCTGGAAATGAGACACCTCCTGGGTAATTTCCACAATCTGGAGCAGGACTGTGTTATCTTTCTGCCTCATTGACTTACCATCTCATTTTCAGTCTCTGAAGAAAACCTATCTTTTTTCCCCACCTTGCTTTATACTACTTTTATGTTCCATGAGAGCAAGTTTAGTCCCAATCCATGTCATTTAGTTATAAAAAAACAGGCACTAATTTAATGATCCATAATATTTCATAAAAACTTCCTCTCAAATCAAAGTAATAGCAGGTAGAAAAAAATTCTAAAATGAAAGAGGCAAGAAAATCATGAGTGCCTTAAAGCACAAAGAAGTCATTCATCTGAACATTAATCCAAACACTACAATAAAATACTCTATTTAATGGATTATTATTGTTGTTGGTTTTATTTAAGTTCCAACACTATGCTACGTTATTCCATATCCTTTTCCATGTGAATGTGTTCCTATTTTTTATACTAAACAGAACCTTAATCAAGCCTCTGGAAAATGAACGAAGCCAGTGAATAAAGGCCAATGAATATTGGCTGCACAAGGCTGGAATGGAAAGGCAAATAAATGAGAGAGTTTAAATGAGTAGGAATGAATATATCGCCCGTCTCCTGCTGTTTAAGTGCAAACAGTCTCTGGTGTGAACTGATTAGAGTTTATAAATATGAGGGAAAAAAAATTGCTTGCTGGAGCATCTGTAAAGGTGCAGGACCTGGAGAGCTCAATTAGGGTGGCATGTGCTGTGACATTCATTAGTAGTTCTGTGCGAAGTCTCCTGTTCATATTCTTATGGTACTTAAAGCAGGAATGACTATTTTTTTTTCCTCCTGATTGAAATAAAATGTTACAGAGAAAACAAAAGGAACTAAAAATGTAAACTATGGAGTGCTCAACAGAGGTAATTGTCTAGAGTGGTGGATGCAAAGTACATGCATTTTGCAGCTCAAGAGTAAACCTTAAAAGAAAGTGTATTTATGTAATTTTTTTCTCTGTTCTTATAAATATGCTTTCAATTTGAATATTGCTGATATAAAGCTCCTGGATCAAATTTCATGTCTTGTCATGTTTGCACAGTAGTCTTTTATGTAGACCCAAGCATCTCAGCTCTTCCTACTTCAAAGAGTTACGTTGTCCTCCACATAAATTGCTTCCTTAAGAAGAGGAAAGGACATCAGGGTATACAAAATTTTTTCCAGTATAATTAGGGGTAACAGCTTCCTTCCTACATGTTAGAGCAGTGTGGAACAACTGGAAAATTGCCAGAATCAGGCCCATCTTTAGCAAAGCTCCAATATCCACATCCTGTTTCATCCCATAGTGTGGTTGTTCCTCATAAATAGAACATCTGGCACATGTTAAAAATGCCTCTTGAAAAGACTTGGACTCTTGGTTTTTTGAGTCTAGTTGAATTTTTTCCTTGTAAAACTAAGTCAGTATGAAACAGAGAGATCTCTGATGTATAGAAGGTCAAATGCCTATAATATATGCCTTCTTGAGCGCAGCAAACAGAGGCAGTGAACAGATGCAGCAGTTTGCGTAGCATTGTCTCAGCTCTGTCTTGAATTTCTGGGGCCCATGTTGGCCATTATGGTCTGCTGACCCTTGTGGAACGAGGGGACTAGAGAGTGACTCTGCTAACAGGTAAGGGGAGCTGCACAAGGGCAACTGCAGGGAGCCTTAAGCTCTCCTGGAACAAGCCCCAGCATTTATCACCCACTGTAGCTGGGTGTAGCTACTGCTAAGGAGCAGTCTCCCTTGCCCCTGAATAGAGGGAGTTAGGGCTTTTGACACTGGTAGCCCTTGTTTAGGGTGGATCAAGTCCTCATCCTGAGGACTGGAAGAAAGCCAATGTCACTCCAGTCTTCAAGAAGGGCAAGAAGGAGGACCCAGGCAACTATAGGCTGGTCAGCCTCACCTCCATCCCTGGAAAGGTGATGGAACAGCTCAGTCTGGATGTCATCTCCAGACAGATGGAGGAAAAGAAGGTGATCAGGAGCAGTCAGCATGGATTCACCAAGGGGAAATCCTGCTTGACCAACCTGATAGCCTTCTCTGATGGAATGACTGGCTGGGTAGATGAGGGGAGAGCAGTGGACGTTGTGTACCCTGACTTCAGCAAGGCTTTTGACACTGTCTCCCAGAACATCCTCCTAGAGAAGGTCAGGAAGTGTGGGTTAGCTGAGTGGACAGTGAGGTGGATTGAGAACTGGCTGAAAGGCAGAGCTCAGAGGGTCGTCATCAGTGGCGTGGAGTCTAGTTGGAGGCCTGTGGCTAGTGGCGTCCCCCAGGGCTCAGTACTGGGTCCCATCCTGTTCAACTTCTTCATCAGTGGCCTGGATGAGGGGACAGAGTGCCTCCTCAGCAAGTTTGCTGGTGATACCAAGGTGGGAGGAGTGGCTGATACACCTGAGGGCTGTGCTGCCATTCAGAGAGACCTGGACAGGCTGGAGAGATGAGTGGAGAGGAACCTCCTGCGGTTCAACAAGGGCAAGCGCAGGGTCCTGCACCTAGGGAGGAATAACCCTAGGCACCAGTACAAGGTGGGGGCTGACCTTCTGGAGAGCAGCTCTGCCAAGAAGTACCTGGGAATGCTGGTGGATGACAGATTGACCATGAGCCAGCAATGTGCCCTTGTGGCCAAGAAGGCAAATGGTCTCCTGGGGTGCATTGGGCAGAGTGTTGCCAGCACCTCTCCTCAGCCCTGGGGAGGCCTCATCTGGAGTACTGTGTCCAGTTCTGGGCTCCCCAGTACCAGAGAGACATGGAGCTACTGGAGAGAGTCCAGTGTAGGGCTACAAAGATGATCAGAGAGCTGGAGCACCTGCCCTACGAGGAACGGCTGTGAGAGCTGGGCCTCTTCAGCCTGGGGAAGAGAAGACTGAGGGGGGATCTTATCAATGTGTGTAAGTCTCTGAAGGGAGGGTGTCAAGGGGCTGGGGCCAAATTCTTTTCAGTTGTCCCATGTGACAAGACAGGAGGTAACGGGCAGAAATTGAAGCACAGGAAGTTCCGCCTGACCATGAGGGGGAATTTCTTCCCTGTGAGAGTGACAGAGTGACAGAGCACTGGAGCAGGTTGCCCAGAGAGGTGGTGGAGTCTCCTTCTCTGGAGATATTCAAAACCTGGATGCAACCGTGTCTACCGTGCTGTAGGTGACCCTGCTGAGCAGGGAGTTTGGACTAGATGATCTCCAGAGGTCCCTTCTGACCTTACTGATTCTATGATTCTTAAGATCTGTAATATTCTCCCTTCTTCCATTCATACAATCTAAGATCACAAATACTGTGCTCTATAAGAGCAAAGGAAAGTATTGAAGAGTCGCTGAGTACCTCAAATTTGTACCTTCCAGAAACTGCCTTCCTGTACTTACAGGATTGGGCTCATGATGTTTAGGTGAATGAGAAACAACAGTTTACCCCTTTCTGCTTTCATCTTTGCTCCATAAAGAATTGCTGTAAAGAACAATACGTTGAACGGTTACTTGTGAATTCGTAAGATTTCTTCATTCAGGTATCCTTAGTATATTTAATAGTGTGTATTGTCATCATGATGATCTCTAACTACTAAGTCTCATCAGAGACATGAATTTGAAGCCTAAGGATTTATACTGAAGGGCAGAACTTGTGGCCTGGTTTCAAATAAGTCCTTCAGCATGGGGAAAACACCAGCAGACAACAGTTAAATTGGCAGATCTACTTAACCTTGACTTAACCACAAAGGCATGATGTTTTGAGATGGATAATATATTAATTATGTTAAAAATATTTTGGTAATGTCATTGATGCTTCCAAAATCTGTCAGAATACAGGTTTGAGGAGATCTCTCAATTCTTTTAGCAGCATATGTGCAAATTCCACGGTTGTGAAAAAATGCAAAGATGGTCTTTTGGGGTTTGTTTCCTTCAGATATTAGGAGGTTTAATAAAAGAGTGAGGGATATGACAGGTTTGCTGCAAGTCTGACTGAGAGTGATAGTTTTCCACATGACCAGTTTCATAAGCAGACACATTATAAACTGTTTGGAGTTTACTGGCCCTAGAGAAAAAAAATCAAAATTAATTACCTAATATATTTTGGTTTGATAATGAGGAATGTCCTTAATCTCTGCTAATGTGGCTTTTTTTCCCTTAATGGGAGCAGGATGATGTATGTATGTATGTTTTTGCTGGAAGAGCCCTCAGATCTGTTGAAGAAGCCATAATAGCAGAAGTCTGTGCCATCAGACCCTCTTTCTTTCATTGTCCTTTGCATTTAATTAGTGCATGTGGTTTATTTACTCTGTGTGTGCAGAGGTGCAGAAAAGAATCAGACTTTCTTTGTGATGCTTATAAATAATGGGATAAAATAGCTGTTTTCTATATATATGATTTTGTATGTGTGTGTATATGTATACGTACCTATATATGAACATGTATATGTATACAAATATCATCTCATGGGTAGTTCAAATTAAAGGGAGAGGATCCTCTTCTGTTATATTTCATTGTTTAGCAGTTTCTATTTTTGTAATTATCTGGTGATGCAATGAAAGGTTCTGTTCAAAATAGTTTACTGCAAGAACTTCTAATCTCAAACTAAAATGGTGCCACTTGGTGAACTTTTCTTCCAAAATAATGTTTAAACACAAGACATTTCAGAAAAGCCTAGAGAAAACAGAGCAACCCATGTATTTATCGAAGTTTAATGCTACTGTCGGAATACAGAAAAGAAGATGGTCATTTTTAGATGCTTAAAAAGTCATGTCAGCTTTTCTGTCCATATTCTCATTGTAGCTAGGAGGAGCTCAGCAGAAACACTATAGTTTAGTCCCATTTTCCCTTTTTTCTTATTGTCTGCTCACTGCAATGATCTGTGGTTTGAGTACAAACTTCGACAGCCATAATCAGCTGTCACACTAATGAAGCTGTCAAACTGCATTTTGCAGTGTGGGAGATGGAGTTTGCAACGTGCAAACCGTGATCAGAAGTGTCTGCTTGGTGAACAGCATAGGATGTCCCTTATATGCCCAAGCAGATTTCAGATTAATGCGGCTGCAGCAGAGGGTATGGCTCTCTAGGAATGTAGATCTTGTATTCTGTTGGAAAGTTAGGTCTCCTTGACTATACAAAGTCTAACTTAACGTAGTTAAGAACTCCTTGTTAATATTTATGCTAAAGTTTCCTGGCACTGGTGTTAATTGTCAGTTAAAACTGATAAAGCCTTTTATTGGCATCCTTTTAATTTTTCTAGTTTCAAATCAAAATGAATGAATTAAATGCTGTCTCCTATAGAAAATTTAGTCTCATGCAGTTCCTAGTAGTATTGGGACACGCTTTACTCTGTCTCCTTTAATGTTGCCTGCTTGTCTCTGCCAAGCATGCTGTTCACAGAACACTCATCTTCTTATCAATGCCTGTTCACCATCCCATTCTTTAGCTCTTGTTTCTGGGCTCCGGGTTCTTCACTCTGTGGTCCCTTTCCATTCCCTGTATCCTGGATTTCTCTTACTTCTTCCTCCTGAAGGAGAGAATGAGTACCATTCTGTGCTACTGATCACCCTCAGTGTTAGTCCAGCTCACCAGGGAGATGCACTTACTGGGCTGTGACTCAGCATAGTGTTTGCTAACATACTTGGAATCAGGCATGCCTGTGGGCCTTTTTATTGTTTTACTATCTTAAAAATAACTGCTATGTTTTTAGTAATGTTCTAGTATTATTCATTGTCTGGCAATCTTAGTCAGGAAATTGATGCTTAATTATTAAGTTAGTAGCTCCACTATTATAAGGCATTTACATACAATTGTGACAAAATAAGGAGTTGATAACTTTTAGTTGTGAATACAAAGTTAAGGGAGGGTGTAACTGGTACTGTTCTGTGATTCTGGTTTTACTTCATTCTGCTGGAGCTCTCCTCTGATTCCAATATATGTGTGACGAGATGGAATTCCATCACAGACTTTCTTCCCTGTCCAATTTAGGAAACTGCCAGGCAGAAATGTCTACGCCCAGATGCACAATGAAAAGGAGCAGGAGATGACAAGCCCTGTTAATCACAGTGAGGACACCCAGAACATCATCCAGGGTGAGGAGTTTATTGATGATGATCTGGATTCTCAAACACTAGGTAACGCAAGAGGTAACTTCAATTTTAGTTTATAAATTTTTGTTAGTGATTGATTTTTAAATGCTGTTAATTTTCATTCTAGCATTTTTCATTTTCTACTCAGATTCAAGAAGAAAGAAGTACCACTAACAGAGGATTATCTCAATTTTCTTCTTTTTGCTTGTAATTCAGCCTAATATATTGGTGACATGCCATACAGACCAGACAGTATAGAAGATAGGTTTAATGTTGGGAAACTTAGGCAATTTAAGAATGAGATTACATTTGGTATAGAACAGAGTATAATTGCTAAGGTTTAGATTACCTCAAGAATATCCCCAAATTGTGGAAAATGGAGTTTAGGTGAGGAGGAGTGGTTTGTAGAGTGATGTTACCATAATTTCAGATGAATTGTAGCTAGATCCATTGTTTTACTTGCCATACTATCCCAGTAGAATGTAAAGTTTACATAATTAGAAACATTAAATATCTGCCTAGGTACAAAATATAATGGACCTCTCCTATTTTAACTAGTAGTTTACCTGTATTAATGGGTGGTCATAAGCAACTCACGAGGGAAACTTTCTGTGACTCTCTCTTAGTGCAAATGATGTTTGTGTTGGATAGAAGTGTGTATCATGTCACTCTAATGCTATTGAAGATAGCATTAGAGTGCTGATCTATACAGTTCATTTCCTCTAAAGTTTACCATTTTGTTCAGATTGCATTCAGGTCACAGTCTGAGAAGTGTAGCACAATGCAGAAAGCTCTCCAGTTCCATTTCTACAAATTTTGTGAAAATGAAACAGATAACCCAAAGTCTTTGGGATTTGTGACAGTAGCTGCCATGGTGGCAACTATAATGTTTTCATGAACTCCCAGAAGAAGCTCTGTTTTAGCTGTAGCAGGGATAGCCAGAGGTAGTACAGAAACCTGTCACAAAAGAAATTTCTCTATCTTGTGTTTCTCCTTTAACTGTCTTTTATTGTAGATGTCCTCATTTTCATTTGCTGGATCGTGTGTTCTTTCTGAGTTCTTGGAGATACTAGCTTTCAGTAAAAGTGAAAAATCCAGCCTTTAACTTTACTTCAAGCTTTGTGTATTGCCATATTTTCTTTAACAAACTTTGTATACAAGTATTTCTGTTTTCATTCAGAGTTTTCATTCAGATTCTGCAAGAAGTACCTTGATTGTACTCCTAATTCTACTGGAATTAATTCCAAAGACAACTCTGGAATAACAAAGCCTGAGTTGAAATTGTTTGATTAACTCACCTCCAGGGTCTTTAGAGCAGAATACTGAATGCAGACAAAGTGCATGCAGACATGCCTATTGAAGTGGAGCATTCAAAAACCTCTAATAATGCACAGAAGCCTAGCTTCTTTCACAGGTAGAAAGTCCTCCTGGCCTATTTATATGAAGCAGTTTGGGATTATGGAATGAAGAAATGCCACCTTGATTTGTAACACATTCAAAAATAATCTCCTTACTTCCTTACTGTTGGCTACATGGGCCTGATCCTGCAGTCCTTGCTGAGAGAAAACTTATTTTGCCTCTGGATAGAGCATTGTTAGGGTTAAAGAATGCAAGATCATGATATTTTGATTTGAAACTTTAGACAGTTAGCAAATGCAGATCTCAAGGTGATCTGTGCTTCTGCCAAGTTGTCAACAACAGCAGCATTCCCAGTGGAGCATGAAGAGTTCATTTCTGTGGGTCATAATCATCTATATTCATCAACTACTGTATAGCTTTTAGACAAAAGACTTTATTTAAGACATAAAACTAAACTTCTGCTCTCTGCACTGTTTTGTTACAATACTTTTCACTAGCTCCGGTATCACTCAATACTGCCAAGAAAATATTCTTGTTTATGATACTCTTCTATTTTATCTGGCTAGTGTTTGAAACGTATTATAATCCCTGCTTTATATTAAATTCTGTATTATGACATTATTTACAGAGGTTCTTATGCTATGGAGATTCCTGCTAATTCTGATGAATTCTTTCCCTCCCTGTTAGGGAGATCACTGTAACAGCCTCCACTTTGCTGTAACAGCACGCTTTTACAGGCCTAGGTTTCTGTTTGTTCTCTCTCTTCTCATAACTTTTGAATTTCCACAGTACAGTATTTCCAGACTCACCCATCCACTTTTTTTGTTTTCTATATATTTTATGTTGCCTACTTTATCGCAACCCCCACGTTGGGACTCCTCAACACCATTACCTTGCAGTGACTCCTTCTGGGAGAAGTGGCAACTTGAGCAGCTACAGAGTTCCCCTATTGCTGATGCCGGTCAGTGTCCAGTCCCAGGTCAGTGGCATGTTGAATGGAAGCCTCAGGTTCCATTCTCCTCCCTTACCTGCACCCCTCAAGACAACTACACCTTTTTAAGCCACAAAGAGAACCAACTTACGCTGTCACAGGGATAGAAACCCTAGGACTTCACCACAAGTTCACCATCATGAGCAAAAGCTTTAAGCAAAAGTATGCTGTAGGTACACGGAGCTGTTGCACCAACCTTCACCTGTTCTGTTCTTTGATAAAAACACTCTCTTTATGTGATTGACTTGTCCCTGAACTAAAAGAGGAATTTATTGTGAAGCACCCACATTATACTAATATCAGCCTTTTGTTTTTATATTTTCATAGGCAATCACTCAGGCGTGGTTTTGAGCATCAACTCCAGAGAGATGCACAGTTACCTGGTTAGCTGATACAGCTGAACACAAAAACCGAAAGACACTTCTCTGTATCATTTTATTTTTCCCTGGTGATATAACAAAATTTCAAATATGGCTGTAAATGCTGATGGAAAGGAGGTTCCTTAACAGTCCTGTGGAAAAAAAGCATCCATCATCAATTACTGGGGAGAAGGATAATACATCTTGTGTTCACTCTGTGGCCTGGAAACTTGTTACAATTCAAACTCAAACTAAGGTAGCAAATTTGTAGCCCTAGGCACATTTGATGCCACATACATTCTTTTTCTGTGTATGTTCTAGTTTCTTTTTGTTTATTTTTAGAAGGATTGACTGTAACTTTTTAATTATATTTTTAATTGCTGTAATCAGTGAAGGCTGGGATTCTTCAGCTTGAAAAATTGATTTGTAAACAAGTGACTAGACCAGAACAGATGGCTGGTTGAACACTATGATATTTTTTCAGAAGTCTGTAATTCAGAAATGGTTCTGTGCCAAGAGAGGTCTTAGCAAGGAGACAAATGCACTCCTAGTGAATTCAAGTTCTTAACTTAAAAATGTGTAAGACAATCTAATGAACTTAGGCTTAGGCCCTTCTATGGATTAAAGGAAGTGTTAGCTAGCATATTCTAAAATTATAGGATAATGCTCTTGTAAGTGTAGCAAGTCCTGACAAACCATCAGCACCAGTATTTCTCCCAATCTGATCCTGTGCGAAAGATAAAACACCAGCTTGATGCTTTTTCAAGACCGGGTGCCTTCACTTGCAGAAAGTCATTTCAGTTGCTCTCATCTTCTAACCAAGCACCTCTAGATTGATGGCAGCTGCCAGATCAGTTGTCATGTAAAAAACTGTTCTGACAGCTTGTCTCTTTTTAAATTTCCAGAGTGTGTAAATACCTCCTTTAAGTAGCTTTCTTTGTATGATTATTTTTTAAAAACTTCCTATTCTTAGGGCAGAGGTGCCAGGTATATCAGAGTTCTCCTCCGAACAGGATAGATTAGTGTACCAGAATCCCCTTGCTACTTGGATTTTCCCTTGGTGTTCCTTGGTGTTTGTCCTTCCAAGCAGGGGTGGGAAAACTCTTACCTGAACTTTGCCACTTGGATGTGTTTGACAATCCAGAGGGCCTTGAGGAGGATCTATGGAGGTGTAGGGGGATGTATTTCCTTTCTCTCACCACAGGGTGTCACTCAGTCCCTCTCAGGCACTGGCCTCTATTTCTACAGAAAGGGCAGTGGACATATCTAAAGAGCCACCTGCAGAAAGGCATGTGAGTCAGTTCAGAGTTTCCTTATCTCAAGCTCTGTATCCCTAGGGAATGGAAATCCAGTGAATCCATACCTTGCTGGTCATTTTTATGTGTTTTTGGAGCTGTGTGAAAAATGGACTGTGGTGTGAGGAATTTAAACATTTGGCATCCCGTGTTATCACAACTGCCTCAAATTAGGACACTTCCATCAGAAACATATGAAATCTCTTCACCTTTTGCCTTCAATAGAGACTAAATAGCTCTTTGCTCAGTGAATGTTGTACCAGTGCTGGTAGCAAATTACTACACCAGCTTACTTAAAGAGGATACAGATAGCTGAATACATCCTTGTGAATAAACAAACACAAATAATGACTGCTGATAAGACAGAATAGAACTATCTTACAATTATCCTATGCATTGGAGTCATTCTTCCATGTAGCTGTGGATGTCCTAGAGCATATTTTCATCAAATGCAACAGCCTTGGATATAATAATTCAATGTAGTACTGTAGACTCTCACAAACCCTGCAGGATCTATGTGTAAAGCACAAGAAATTCTAGTGTAAAATCTAAATGCATGAAACTAGGTGGAAAAGTTAAAGATTCTGACAAGTGCTTGCAAACCGCTCAGGAAAATTATTTCAAAAAATCTTTCTAAAATTTCCACCTATGTAGTTCTGGACTGTCATGCAAACATAATTTACAGAGAAGCAACGTTCTAGTTGATTGTTGTGTGTAAGACTTTGTATAAATTTGAGATGTTCTATGCTTCTGAGTCTAGATTTCGTGAAGAGAAATGCAAATACAAAATGCACTGAGCTTTGGAAACTCTCAGGACTGTTGTGTCAGAGGCTTGTCCTTCTCACCAGCTCATTACCTTTACAGTAGTAGAAATGAACAGAAAGTAGAATAGTATTGCAAACAGCTCACTGTTTCCTGAGAAATAAGTTCGAAGTGGGTTATTTAGTTAAGGCAGTTGAGTTGTGGATTAGCCGCATGGAGAAGGAATAGGATGAGAATTGTAGCTTGGAGTGTTTCTCCCATTGATTATGTGATTGGCTTATGTGTAGGAACAAAGTCGCACATACTAATATATGCTTTAACAACTACCTTTATATATTTTAAACTGTGTGATTTGTGTCTCTGGTGGCAGGAGTCCTTTGGAATACAGTAGAATAACTACTAGGTACTCTAATTAATACTTGGCACACATATAGTGCCTGTAACATATTTCTCTGATAATAATTAACTTAGTTCATGCAACACTCCTGTGAAGTTGGTTTGTCATGTCTTAAAAACACTGTGTTTTCTAAAGAGAAGTCACTATTGCTGTATCTATATTAATAATACCAGCAGATAATAAAGGAGTTCTTTGATTCTGTGGCAAGAATAACTTTAAAATTAATTATTTTAAAACTGAGAAAATGCCCTTCCATTCAAGGCCATTTAGTTTATCTGTAAATAACAGTTATCACTAGTGGTAAGTTTTGAATCTCTTGAACTACATCTATGACACCTTTGTATTTTAAAGGGCATATATTCCTACCATTCTTTATATTCAAAACCCTGCTATATGTGTATACAGAAACAGAGTTTATATGCACAAACACTAGGCACTCATGCATGCAGATACACATGCAGCATTTAGACATACCCCAGTTGAGTTGGCTAATGAGGAAGGGTGATTTGACAGCTAAGAAACAGAAGATGGCTATCAGGTGATCTGGATTCTATCCCCAGATTTCAGGCAAGTTATTTAACCTATATGTGCCTCGGTTTCCCCACCTGTAAAATGGGGCTGATAATTGCCTACCTCACAGTGGTATTGTGAGGCTAAATTAATTCTTGTTTGTTCAGGATCTTCAGAGTGAAATAACTATGTGAGTATAAATTATTAATAGTCTTGCTTTCTTTGTTTTACGTGTTTTTATTTCTGTTACTAACGGCAGCATAGAGAAACTAGCCACAATTACATGTAAGTGTAAAAATACATAATCTGAAAAGTTACAGAGCTGTTAAAGAGAAAAAAATGTAATTTGATTTAAAACTTGTATTGGGATGCAATGTTACATGATGGTATTGCAACATCAGTTATGATTTTGTTAATTTGTCTTAAATGTATCGGTTTTCCACAGTTATTGGGTTAAAAACCTTATAATAATGGTTAAAATGATTTAGCCTACATTGATATCTATCATCACTGGTACTGAACTATGCTAAAATCATTAACAGCAACACTGGCAGTGTGTTGGCCTCATTTGTATCTTGTGACTTAAATTGTTACATATTTGCAACTTTAAAAAGAAAACTCTTTTCAGAACACTCCAAGAAATATTGATATGAGGCATTCTAATGTAATCAGCAAAATTTACAGTTGCTATCTTTGGTTTCCCTTTTTACGTTAAAAAAGGAAGATATTCTTGTTTGAAATGGTTTCATTTTAGCAGTAAAATGCTCCATCCGTACAATGAACTCGGAAATGCTCAGGAGACATTTAGGAAGTCCCACGTACAGTGGAGTAAATTGTTTCTTCACATGAAGTAGATGTTTTGGCTGCCTTTGCCAGTTCATGGTACAAAGCAGATTTCGTCTGACATCACTGTGACGATAGGATTAGAGACCTTCTGGACAGGCTAGATAACCACAAATCCTTGGGCCCTGATGGGATGCACCTATGGGTACTGAGGGAGCTGGCAGATGTTGTTCCCAGGCCACTCTCCATCATCTTTGAAAGGTCCTGGAGAACTGGAGAGGTGCCGGAGAACTGGAAGACAAGCCAGTGTCACTCCAGTCTTCAAGAAGGGCAAGAAGGAGGACCCAGGCAACTATAGGCCGCTCAGCCTCACCTCCATCCCTGGAAAGGTGATGGAACAGCTCAGTCTGGATGTCATCTCCAGACAGATGGAGGAAAAGAAGGTGATCAGGAGTAGCCAGAGTGGATTCACCAAGGGGAAATCCTGCTTGACCAACCTGATAGCCTTCTCTGGTGGAATGACTGGCTGCATAGATGAAGGGAGAGCAGTGGACGTTGTGTACCCTGACTTCAGCAAGGCTTTTGACACTGTCTCCCAGAACATCCTCCTAGAGAAGGTCAGGAAGTGTGGGTTAGCTGAGTGGACAGTGAGGTGGATTGAGAACTGGCTGAAAGGCAGAGCTCAGAGGGTCGTTATCAGTGGCGTGGAGTCTAGTTGGAGGCCTGTGGCTAGTGGCATCCAGGGCATCAGTGACCTGGATGAGGGGACAGAGTGCCTCCTCAGCAAGTTTGCTGGTGATACCAAGGTGGGAGGAGTGGCTGACACCCGCGAGGGCTGTGCTGCCATTCAGAGAGACCTGGACAGGCTGGAGAGCTGGGCGGAGAGGAACCTCTTGAGGTTCAACAAGGGCAAGTGCAGAGTCCTGCACCTAGGGAGGAATAACCCTAGGCACCAGTACAAGGTGGGGGCTGACCTTCTGGAGAGCAGCTCTGCCGAGAAGTACCTGGGAATGCTGGTGGATGACAGATTGACCATGAGCCAGCAATGTGCCCTTGTGGCCAAGAAGGCCAATGGTCTCCTGGGGTGCATTGGGCAGAGTGTTGCCAGCAGGTGGAGAGAGGTGATCCTGCCCCTCTCCTCAGCCCTGGGGAGGCCTCATCTGGAGTACTGTGTCCAGTTCTGGGCTCCCCAGTACCAGAGAGACATGGAGCTACTGGAGAGAGTCCAGTGTAGGGCTACAAAGATGATCAGAGAGCTGGAGCACCTGCCCTACGAGGAACGGCTGTGAGAGCTGGGCCTGTTCAGCCTGGGGAAGAGAAGACTGAGGGGGGGACCATGCTGCAGGTGACCCTGCTGAGCAGGGAGTTTGGACTAGATGATCTCCAGAGGTCCCTTCTGTCCTTACTGATTCTATGATTCTATGACTGATTGATAGCTGTATTTTAGGACCATTGAGAAATTCCTTTAATGGGGATATTCTATTACTACATGATATGTCTTAAATAGAGGTTAGTACAGTGGAACTACTTTGATTTCCATCCGTGTAAAATTAACATGAATGCATGCTTTGTTTGTTTCATTGTTAAAAAGTATGAAATACATGAATTTGTTTGCAATATTGTTTTGATGATGAACCAATGGTTCTGATTTGCCTGGAATTTTTAGCATTATTTAAAGTCCAATACAATGGCAATTTCAATAACGGGTTATTCCTATTTTCACAATGTTATATAATTATTTTTAAACTAGTCTTTTGTGGAAAAAAACCTACAGTTTTAATTTCATTGCAGAATCATTGACAGTTGGAGTTGCTTTGCATTTGTTGATACTGCTCTGTTGTTGCCATCTTCACTTGTATTTGAGAGTTTTTGGTGAAAATAAGCATACGTTTCTCTCCAAAGGTTGACGTTTTGGTAGAAAGAAATTTGTAAGCACTTACCTTTTGAAATATGGATTTTTGAGATTCAAAGTTTTGTTGGATCTTCTAGTCCATCAAAGAATAAATTGTTTCCTGGCTCATTTTCTGCATTCTAGTCTCAGTTGACTATTACTTCTATGACTATCTTTGTGAGACCATATGAGGCGTATAGCCTAATCTTACTGGTCCAAGGAATTCCTTCTGAAACTTTCATTAGAACACCATTTAAGTGCCTAGAAATAGCTATAGTATCTACTTGGAGAGTTTTCATAATATTAAGTCTATATTTTCATGATATATTATTTCCATTCAGTATTTCTAGCGTTGGCCTTCTCAGTACCATTTAAAGTGTTTATTCCTGCAGTGGTTATGGATACAATGTTTTTCACTTATTTTCAGACTAATAAAACTAAGAATGACATTTTCCGAAGACTGCAGGACCAGGCTTTTAAGTGCTAAAGCTAATTGTAGATCTGAGTTCTTTCGACATTTGTCACTTACATGGTTTTAATCTTTCCTCGTAAGTCCTTTTATGTTGTTGGATCACTGCTGTAGCTTTTCTTTGAATTCATTTTGTTACCTCAAGTTGGTGGGAATACACAATGGTACTCGAACAACTCATTTCCCAAATTTGAACATGAGTGTTTTACTGACTAAATTTTTATTTTTCTTTTCTTTTTAAATCTTTTGTATAGGGCACAGGGAACAGTATCACCAGGGAAATTAAGATCTATAATGTACATATATGATGCTTCGGAATGGTGTGAAGGCTAAAGAATATTTCTCACATAAATGCCATATTTTTCTGAAATTGATACATAGAACAATTTAATGCCACGTTTTTTAATATCGAAGATCTTATTTGTCTAAGTCCTTGGTCCCTGCCTTTTCTCTTCTGTTAAACGGAATAACAAATTGCTCAAAATATGAATTGTGGAGCTGTGTAGGTCTGAGTGAAGGATTTTCATTGTTTTTTCCCCCCTTTTTCATATGTTATGCTTGTCAGGACTTCAAGATTCAGCTAGTCTATGTGCTGGTAACTAACTGTAACAGTCTTCAGGAAGAGAATATTTAAGACATGAAATACAGGAAGGCTTAGAAGTTTGTATTCTGAAGAGCAATGATACAGCCATGTAGACAGTGCTAGGCTATGAACAGTGCTGGGCAAAACAAAATCCTTATTAAAGAGCTGTTATAGTTTGAATCTAAATATTCTTTTTTATATAATATCTCTTAAAGTACGTGTTCTTAATTGTGTTCCCTTTCTCTCTTCTTCTAAATTGATTTCCTTTTTAGAGATGACATTTATTAGCCTTGAAAAAAGTGGAAACTTGCTTTCACACACGTAATTCTATTTAAAATTATTTTCTTGCAACACTTAAGCTCAAATGTAGGCAATACTTTTATACAGATTGTATTTTATTTCTGAATTCCTGTAGAATTCACATCTTTATAATAGTGTGTTGCAATATGGTGCACGTAAAGCCTTGCCAAGCAGCAGTAATGCATATAGCAGTGTATGGTACTACTTAAATAATATGCCTCTTGTGTTTATTCTTAGTGCTGTCATGAGGATTTTATTCACCAGTAAGTCCAGGATTCCAAGTAACTTTTTAAGCATATTTTATATTTCTATTTTATTTAGTGCTAATTTTAGTCAGCTTTTGATACTTATATCCAGCTCCTACTATATTCTCTTGCAGATCAAAAGGCAAGAACTGATTTATTCTGTTTAAAAAAACAAAAAGGATTGATTCACAGCTCCTATTTGGTTAAAACAGTTTAGAAATTATCTTCTTAAAAACAGTGAGAGAGATGCTTTGTAATGAAAACAGCTCATATAGGAAAACAACAGACTTGTATCCACATGGTTTTGAGACAATCTGGTTATGTATTGTAAACATGAAGGTCTATGCAGAAAGAGAAATGTACAGCCCAAACATCAGTAACATGCAGACAGGCAATTTGCGAGCTATAAAACTAGTCTAAAGAACTTTGCTAATACACCATTTATATGACCCAGATATTGTTATCACAAAGATAGGAAGATGCCCAAATTACCAGTTGCATTTGCTGTTTACTCTCTTCTGTCTGGTTGTAGTTTATCTTTTGTGATGCTGAAATCTTCAGGGAAATGATGTGTGTGAGTGTTGTACTCCCTTTAAAAATGATAAATCTGTAACTAGCATTTTCCTTTCTCATCCACGTATCTATTTACCTTGCTGTGTCTCTTCAGTGGAAAATATGTATTTAATTGACAGACAGCTATACCCATCATCTTCCAAATGCTCCTTCTGTCCCCTTCCATGTTATGGGGATGAGATACAGTGTTTGCATGAATTTATTGGAGCACAGTAAGGATTGGCTTACTTTGACTCTCCTTCAAACTGACCGGTTCAGAATAGCAGCAGGAGTGGGTAGGGGCATCTTGCCAAACAGTTGGTCTGCATATGTATTTCAGTGTGGATCGCTGAGGACTAAGCTAGAACATAGCCTTTTAGATTGTTACAATTTTACAAACCAAAACTGAAGAGTAGTCAAGATAGAGGGTCCATTGCTAAGGGGGGAGGCTGGTCCAAGGATCCTTTCTCATGGGAGCAGTTTGACTGTCAGTTGAAAGTCTGTATGTGACTTTTCCTAGAGATGGAATTAAGTGGTTATCTTTCAAATCCTTAAAATACAGAGTTAACCAGAACTGTTGGAGGAGCATGGAGAGGATGTGGCAAGAAAATTGGAAAATTCAGAAAATTCAGAGATATCTTTGTAGGGTAGAGCCTGTTTGAAGGGGAGGGTATGTGAGATAGATGCGGGAGGGAGGAGGGCAGACAAGATTGAACAAAACGGGAAAAATGAGAAGATAGTGCTGTCAGTGTCTATGATTTTGCAATGAGTTGTTCATTTTACATTTTTCTCAAGGTTCTGGGCAGTGGAGCTTATTTTAATAAGCTGTGATCTTTAATGGCAAATATTTTTCATTTTAATGGTTGCATAGAGGAAACTTAAACCATAAGCCTAAACTGCTGCACCACCAAGAACGTGGCAGTGCTGAATTATTTGCAACTTCTACTTTGATGTGGGTGGATCTGGTTCACAGCACTGTAACACTTGCGGTACAATGGAAAGGTTGCTTCATTGGAGCCAGAGTGCATGCATGTGGGCTTCAGAGGTGTAGCTGGAAGGTGAACTGCCAGAGGACCTTTGCTTTTGAGATGACTGTAGACCAGGTTATCATCTGGTGGTGGTGCTGCCCCTTAGCACAGCACTGGGCTAGGAGGCAAGTGAGAAGAGTTATTTTGTGGGGTCTGTGTCTTGGATTTATGATACCTGAAGTATAATTTGCTAGAATCTCTCTGCGTCCTGTAGCTTTGTAATTTTTGGAGAGAATAAAGTGATTTGTTGAGTACCAGTAGTATTCCAGAGAGTAAATGCTAGCCACTGGAATTTACTGAACATGTGACTGGAAGTTGCTGGAATTTAATTTTAGCAATAGAGGGCTCCTCTGTTTCTCATACACACCAAACGTTTTGAGTGTAGTTCCTGTTTTTATTTGTCACTGACAGGTTATGATTTATTATCTCATGGGTGTATCTCATGAGCTGCACTTGCTGCAGGGCAGCATACTCTGGAAGGAAAACCTAATCAAATGGAGAATTCTCCTCTCTTGATCCCAGTCTCTTCTGAGTAGCTTTTCTCTGGGCTGATGGCAAAAGAGGATTAACTCATTTTTATCTTCTTTTGTGACTGAAAAATACGAGAAAAATTTTGTAAAGGAATAGCAGATTGGTTGAGGTAGAGAACTTATCATCTGGCAGGGCTCTTTGGGAAGCTTTGACTGTCTGTGCTTTACCTTACCACTTCTTTTATAAATGTCAAAAGCTACTCTGCTTTTCCTTTCCATTACTTATAGTATTCTAGTGCTTATACACATTTCTTTGCAAAAAGGAAGATGGTTCTAAAGAATATCACAAATGCCTGCATTGCAAGGGTGGTTTTGACAGACATCAGCAATCACCCTTTCCTTGCCTAAATAAACGTATGGATAGTATCAATATTTGTATTTATGAAGCTGAACTAGAAACATGACTTCAGCATGGATTAAGTGTTGGAGAAAGATTTGGAGAGATCTGGAATGTAAGAATTTTGTATTTTAAAAGTGAAAGTTGAATGCCACGTTTACAGTACATTTTGGGCTATTTCAACACATGTGGACCCAAAATCTTTCGTTCTATACTCTCATAAACAGATAGATTGCCAGATAGATAGATAAAGATTTTGCTGGCATTGCCTGTGTAAATAAAGGAGAAAAATCTGGCAATTGGACCAAGCCAAAATCAGACTTCCGACTACTTAGAGCTACAGCCCTTGGTAAGAATATGAAAGCCAATAAAATAAGAACTAGACTTGACATACAACTTGTGAAGATTCCTGAGCATTTCTTGTGATCCCGTTGTTAATATGGAGCATTATTCATTTGTTGTTACTAGGCCAAATTCTCCCTTAATTTATGACCATGCAATTCCACTGTCTAATGCACTGTAAATTTGACATGTAGGTGTGGGCTAAAATCAGTCTCTTTCTTGCCCTGTCTGTACTCACACAGGTAATTGGCTGATTTTGACCTGTAATGCTTGCTGCTGTGGTTAGCATGAGAGTACTTTGTACAGATGTAAAAGAATTACAACAAAAAGATAGTTTTCTTAGCTTTTTTTTAACACAGCCACTTTTTCTGAATATGATCAGCAGATGCTTAACACTCTGTTTATAACTGGATTTCTGACAAGGGGCCACTGTACTCCACATAAAGGCTTTTAGCGGTAATCGATGTACTGTAGTATGTACCTTTAACATACGTGAGTATGCAGTCCTTCCTTTTGCCTTTGCACATTTGAATACTTGTGAAAACAGTACATGCCCTTTCCTATTTTTGTTTCAAGAGACCTTGAGTTTGTTGAGGCTTCTTTGTATGCAGGACTCAAGGGAAGAATTAAATTAATCCATAATTTGTGCATTGTCATAAATGAGGAAAAGTGTTATTTGTATATTTTTTGTAAATATGTAACATTTAATGGCAGTTTTGTAGTGATGTGCTGTTTTTGAGAAAAGAATCAAATATATGTTTGAATATGCTTAATGTAACAATTAACTGTGATTCAATTGCACAATTAATAGCTTAATCAAAAGTCTTGTGCAATACGTAGTGCACACACATAACCAAGTTATCAGTTAGTGATCCACAACCAAGTTTTTGGCAACTTCTAATGATGCTGATGATAAACTGTGCAATATAGTTTATCAGAGTCTTTTTCAGCTTCCAAACATGTAGCAGGCAAACTACTGTATACGTACCTGTGTACTCCACTGCATCCAAAGGTATGCATTTGTCTTGAGAACCTGCACTACAGGTTTTTTCTTTAATAAAATTTGGTTCTAAGCTATTTGTTGCTTTGTTCTTTTTGTGAAACAACTCACGGGGTTTGTGGAGGGGAAAAGGTTTAACAGTCCCCAGAGTTCTTGTATGTTTTTATTCATCAGTCACTAGCAGCAAACTTACCAACTTCAGCAACACTGAAATTGAAGGCTGCAGCAAACCTTCATCCTCTGTGTTAGAACAGGACTCGTCCTTCTTCCTTTTTCCCTAGGCACAGAGTTCAGCTGCAGTATAATTGGCTGAGGGTGACACTCTGTGGTGAGGTTGAAGCCATGCAATTATTGTAAAAGAAAAAAAAAAGTGTTGTACATTCGTCTAAGAAGGCTAACTGAATCAAAGGCTTAGTATTTCTATTTGGCTAAAGAAAGCCATAAATAGAATAAAATTTTGTGTGTCGTTTTGCCCTTTCTGTGCCTTTATTGTACACTACTTGCTCCTTATTTAATCTTTTTTCCTTTATCGTCTTTCTTTTATTCTACTCGTTTGTGACAAGTTGCACATACTATATGGGATGTGCATTTTTCTTGCAAAATTGAAGGCTCTGCAAATCAAAACCTGGGCCCCAGCTCTCGCAGTGTTCTTCTGCAACTGATCCCTGCAGGTGCCATTTCTTTGCTAAGATTAGGGGATTCTAATACGCTCTGCATTGCTTTGGTTTGGAAATTCTTGGCTGATTCGAAGTTTTGGGGTAAGCTGCTGCTGACTTAGTTCAGAATTAACTGTTGGAATGTGCTCCATGATTTGCAGAGAGGTGGTTGCTTCTGTACAGACTGGTCTTCCCACTGAAATCTTTATACACTAATGAGATTTTAATGGGCCAAAGAATAGAATTATTTATTCACGGAGTGGGTATATTTTGAGGATCAGAAGGTGGGCAATGGGAAGGAAAAAGTACCTGAAATGTTAAGTTTAAACCTAATTTTCTTAGACTGAATGCTCTGCCCTAGTTCAGGGCTTTCCCAAAGACACTGCTGAAAGACTTAGTTACTAAAGGAACAGGGCAGGAGGAGGCAGAGGTCCTACGCAGTGGCACGCCACGACAAATGTAAGACTGGGTTCAGAAAGTGAACTTGAGGCTTTCCCTACTTGTGCAATTCCACTTGAAAACATTTTGATGATGATTGTCACCTTAGTTTCACTAATTCTGTATTGTGGCTAGCTGAAACTTTAAACTGCAATTTATCACTAAAAAAGCAGCCTGTTGAATCTCAAGTGACTACATTCTGCTTTCCAAATTCAGTGTTTTGTGATAAAAAGAATAAAAACAAAACCAAAAGAAACTCTAGTCTCTTTTAATGATGTTCCAACAGATCTTTCAGGGAAAAACTCCCAAGTTGGAAGAGTGGGAGGAAGTACAGACACAGACAAGCAGTTGCCTTAAATGAGACACGTAATCAAACGCCAATGTTGCCCTGTACTTCAGAAACCAATTTCCATGGAAAAAGAATAAGATAATCAGTTTTCTTCACTTCTGTTTTCTTTGCTGTCCTCCTCAAAACCATATTAATTGCTATGTTGTTTCAAAGCCTAACCAGTTTCAAGATTGTCATAAATTATATCTTGATAATAAAACTTCTGAGTCATAAACATCAGTCAGTAGTTTTTTCCTGTTTTCCATTAAGCCACTGCTTGCTTTCTCATTTATGTGTGATTTATGTCTTGAAAGATACTTTGCTTTCTTATGAATCCAGCTGCTGTGGTGAAAATGTTACTGTACTTTGACCCTTATGGGTTTCAAAAGCTGAAGTAAGATTCTAAAAAAGACCTGCCCAGTACATTTTTAATATGATTAAAAACAATAAAAGGATATAGTCTTACATTACATGCCACAAGTTCATCTTCCAAAAAAACCAAAGCAGTACATGCTAAAAAACGGGTTTTAAAAGTATTAATTTCAAGAAATAATACAGTAACAGTAATTATCAGTCTATTTACAAATGAATAATGAAGCCAGAAATGAAGCTTTCTGCATCTTAAGTTCAATTTGGGACCATGTAGGTATAATTCTACTGAGGGAAGCAAAGTTTAATTGGAAAAAGCACTTTGTCATCAGGAGAGGTTATTGAAGGGAGTATCCTCGATGTAATTTAATTTTTTCAATTACCTAGTCTATTCTGAAAGAATGACACTGCACTGTCATGGTAAGACAGATGCATGTCAAATTGAAAAGGAAGAACATGGTATTTTATAAGAAAATGTTTTTGTAACTGTTGGAGGAAAAAACAGTCTTTTATGAAAGAATCTAGCTTCATTTGTCAGTAAGAAAAATGGGAAAGAAATTCAACGTAAACAATTTTAGATAGCTGAAATAAAAGAAATATTGCCCCCCACAAATTAGCTTGATATAGATCATAAGCTCAGTTACACTGTTCATATCAAACGAATTTTTATAGTATCTAAGAGTAGATCCTTGGGGAAGAGCCTAGGAAAGCGGAAGCGTGTGAGGCTACTCCCAGTAAGTGCTTCCAGCCTCCACCAGGATCTGTATCTGGCACTTTCTGCTCCGGAGCTGGTAGCTTTGTGTTTGGTAGCACTTGATTCTTTTTTCTTCCATTAATTTATTTCCTTTATTGTTTTTTTTTCACCTGTGTAAACTTTTAGCATCCATAACATTTTGTGGCAATGAATGAGTTCTGTCACAGAAATACACAGTAGGTAAAAGGACCTCTGTGTAGTTCTTCTGAACTCGCCCCATTAATTTAATACACTGGATGCCCAGACCTTTTTTTTTTTTTTTTTTTTTTTTAGGGTCCTGAAGCAGATGATGTAGGTATCATAGCTGGTAGGAAGGTGCCTTTTATTTTTTTTTTTCCATCATGTTTGTGCAAGTTCTTGTGCAGAGCAGTTGTCTTTAATTTTATCTTTACCATGAAGGCATTTGGTGCACTGGATGATGTGTTATTACAGTCCAGGAAGTTCTGTTGTAGAAGGCATATATTGCATTGGTTTGGTCAGCAAGAGCCTAGAGCTGTTTGCTGAATTTCAGACCCCAGGGTATTTGCAACTTTTTCTTTCTTTCTTACTATACAGTATATCTACGGTTTCTTGGATCTAGCTTTTAAAATGCCATGATGTTGTTTGGATATCGTCAGAGCTACGTTAGTGCTCATAATAGACCATGCAAAGCTAAATTGTAAATTGTAAGGAGGGTAAAGAAGGGCTCTTTTTATAATTATTTATTTCCCTTACATGCAGCTCTTTCTTTCTTTACGTTTACCTTCATCAGATTTCTTCTGACATATTAAATCACTGGCGAAGATCTGTAAGACATTGCTGCCAGTCTTTGTAGTTGGCTTCTAGTGTGGGACTCCAGAACCGAATGACCGCCACTGCAACAAAAGTAGTGTTTTTGCCCCTTTTCACTTGTTTACCAACTTTAAAGTGGTTGTTTATCCTTATGAGGTCTTTTCCACTTCCCGGGGAGCTGAGCACTCCAGGAGTAGATAGCGCCAGCGAACTCCATTTCTCCTCTGGTGCCAGGAGAAGCCGGGGGGGCCGTGTTTCTAGGTAAGGATGTTTGCCCCTGTCAATCAGAGCAGCCTCCTGTGAACTGCGGAGGAGCAACGCTGCAGCAGAGGGGCCTTCGGCTACGAGCGCCGAAGGCCCTGCATTTCCACGTGCCCTTGCTGGCATGCCTTGCCCACAGATACTCACGTTGCAGGAAGCCACTGCGCACGTAAAGGCGGGGGGGTCAGACCCGGTACGCAGAAACGCTAACGCTGACCGAGCCGGGCTGCGCGGCACGGGGGCATCGTCCTCGCTCAGGAGGCTCTCGCAGACGGCCTGCCTGAGTCTTACGCGACAAACACCACGGAAGGGCACTGCAAATAATACTTCTGGTTTTGACAGGTAACTTTATTAATAATGATCTTGAATCTGTCGCACCTACCAGGTGCCAGTCTTTTTTCCACACTCTGCAAGACTTTCTGGAGAATAAACTAGAAGGCAGAAGGTTAGTTGAAGCTACTAAGACACACATTTGTAGGTGGATCTATATTTTTTTTAACAGAAGTTTCCATGAATGTGTGTCAAAAAACTTAAATACATTGAGAAATACAGTAGAAAGACTCTATTTACAGTCAATTATAATGGGCACTGCCAACATATCCAATAACAAAAATAAAACAAAAACTTTTTTTCATGTTTCTTTCATGCTTTTTTCACAGAGATTTTTAAATATGATTTTGTTTTTTAAAAAATACAATAAGGAAATAATTACATTCTTAATATGAGAACATTATCTTACAACATACATCCTGGGCCAATTAATTTGAAAGTGACTTAAATGAAAATTGGTACTAAAGTATTCTCCATTTGAAAAATCAAATTGCCACAATCATCTCATAAAAAAAAACAACTTTTCATCCCCCCAAATTATGATGTTTTTTAAAAAAGCATCACCCATAACAAAAACAATATAAAAAGCACCTAGTACAGTAATAGGAGTTTGCTGAGGAAGCGCAAGTGTAACATTATCTCAAAAGACATAGAAATGCAATGGTTTAAAATACAAGAATTTTTTTTTTAAAAAAGAAAAGTCATACTGCTCTATTGCCGACTTTGCCTAGTGATTCTGAAATCTAAAAACATTGAAAATACAAGCTCTGCTGTTTGTTTTGTGTAAAAAAAAATTGTACAGCAATAGTACTATTCAACAAAACAGCGTGTATTTCACAGCACTGAATGTGGTCTGCAGCGAGGTTATTTCTGGGCGTTGGTTGCTTTCTTCCTTACCAAAACCCGGGCCATCGCAGGGACCGAAATAATTTGGCTTTTGATGGGTCTGCGGTATTTGATGTGGGACCACTTGTAAATGGCAACACCAGTTACATCATTGCAAATGTTGACTAGATGCCTAATTTGCATCATAAATATGTACAGATATAAATTAAATATTTATTGAAATATACAAATAAATAACAATTTGAAATAAAAAGCCTAAATGAACTTACTTTTGCTTCAAATTTGCTTCTGCTAATATTTATGGGATACTTGATACTGTTTAGTCCATAGTCATACAGTGTAGAGTGTGCCCTCCACTTAAGAAGCATTAATAAGTAAGCAGATGACCTAGAATAAAATAAAAATCCTGTTTTCAATGAAAACCATGCTGATGCTTGCTTCCTTACTGCACTGGCGTTCCTGAGGTGCGCTGCACAAAGCAGACACCCAGGAAGCAAAGAGCCTATCCTAATTTTGCACCTCATTTCTGCTCTGTTCAGGTCCGTGGGATCCCTGGCACTAATTTCACCTGGAAATAGGGCAAAGCCCTTGCGGGCGGACCATTATGGACCTGCTTTTCAAAAGCCCTCAGCATTCACTGTGGCCTGATTCTGGGGAGCTGCTGAGAGCTGCGTCTTTCTGATAACTCTGCACCACGGTCCCAGGCCTGCTCATACCACCAGCTCCTGTAGGATGTCCTCCAGCATCCGTGCAACTTTGGAATAGCGGCGAGCACTCAGTTAGATTTGTTTCTTCTTAGAGGTAACAGGCAACCTAGGCCTGCACAATAGCATTTGATCCTTGGTAACTACTGTGTAGCCAACCTCTGTGATTTTTAAGTGTGAGTCTTGACTAGTTATCAAGATTCTGGCCCTAATGTCTTGTGATTATCTCAAACTATGAGTAGTTTTTAACATTTTTTTAATTAAAGTAATTTTCTAGTCCTTACAGTTGAGGAGAAAAATCTTAAGAATGTGATTGAAGGCTCTCTGAAGGCTTAAAACCCCCCACAGAGGATAGACTAAAAGAATCCCAACTCATTATTTGGTCTCTCTCCTGATTTTTTTTAAGTTAATCTTGAGATTTTGAAGGACTTCCTGTCTCTATCCATGTCACTCCTGAGGCTACATGCAGTAAATTGCCAAAGATGAACAGATTTCTGTAATTTTACAGGCTAAAATGCAAGGCACAGTTTCCTAGTAAACAGAAATAGAGTCTTGTCTGAAAAGTTCCCGAATTGTTTCTAAAATCATTTATAAAAAGAGGCTGGAAATTATCATCCTTTCAGTCTGTCTTCCTCACAAAATAATAGCTGAGGTCAGGAAAGGCTAAGGAAACCAAGTACAGCAGTGGTCTATAACTCAAGTTTAACAATACTGCTTTATAAAAAACGAACCAAGACTGCATAAGCTATTCTGAGTTGCCATTAGCTGTTCAGGATTAATTCTTTTTCTTTCTTTTCTTTTTTCTTTCTTTCTTTTTTTTTTTTTTTTTAAGTACAGAAATGATGTAATATCTGGCTTTTAAAAAAATCAGGAACAAATCATTCTTAGACAACGTGACCTTTGAAAATTACTGGTGCTTCAAAATAGTAATAAAAAAGAATGTATTAAAATGCATTTTTAAAAGTATGGCAGCTTTTTGTGTCAAAATGACAAAAGCATCTGTCTAAGTAGTATCAAAAAATGCTTCACAGCTGAGTTGTGTCACTCCATGGTCTCTAATCGCCACAGAGGACAGTGGCACTCAAGAGTCCTGACTTCCCAGTCACGCCATTTCTGTGAATACATTTCTTCGTTTTCCTTTTACCCTGTGAACAGCTAACTGCAAATGAGCAAGTCTTCTGTGAGCGACTGCTCTAGCAGAATCCTGAAAGTCGGTATTACCTGTAAGAGTGCATCCGATCTGAAATTATTTCAGATTGGTCTTAAATAATGCACCAGTCTTCAGTGCTGCTCAGGCCATCTGATGCAGCATCATTAACATTGCTGGTCTAAACCGTTCCCGCAAAGTAAACGTTCGATGGCAACTATATGTTCCTTTCTACTTACTCTCATTGTTTTGGCTTTTGATTTTCATTTTCTGTACAAATGAAGTTGGAAATAAGGAGTTACAGGTAACAAAAAGGGGCACACGTAGTTACACAGCAATACAGTAGAGAGAATACAGACAAATGAGGGCCAAGCAGCCATTAACTTAACAGAATTATAAAACCTCCTATGTTGTGTCACTCGATACCACTTTACAGATGAGTCTTTTGCAGCCTGTGTCTTGGTCCATAATAAGTAAGGCCTTCACGGAAAGTGAGTGGTTTTGCTATACTTATGTTCCATTTTTCATCTCCCATTCCTGGAAGGGGGGAAAAAAAGATATGGAAAATGTGAGACAAATCAGAGTATTTCACTGATGTCATTAGCTCTGCTAAGCCAAAGCCAGCTGAGGTCAGTAACAGTTTTTCCATTGATTTTACTGGATGCAGCCTTCTGCCCACAAATTAGTTAGGGAATGCTAACAAATGGGTCCTGATACAGAACTCACGCACAGCTTCCCTCCCCTGGAGCTATATATGGCAACTTTTTCCCAGTGCTTTGCAAACAAGCTGTGTTGGTTTGCTCCCCACTTGGGCAGTTGGGGAGAAAACGTGCACGCTGCTGTTGGGCTAAAGCACTCGGCTGGAGCTGAGTAAGAGCGAGGCAGATTTGGAATACAGGAGTTAAAAGAGAAAGAAACGATATCCCTAATAAAGAGCTATCACTGAATGATTGTTACAGTCCTCACTCTTTATTATAAAAATCACAGCGGACGCCCATTTCTACAGCTAGAAGGTGAGACTTACTGGGGTAGAGAGACTTACAGGGCAGGGCAAAGAACTGGAACTGAAAAAAAAGCAGGTCAAGTAACTGCACATTTTTTTTCTCCATATACATAATCCGAGTTGAGCTGTTGCTGGAAGTTAAAAATGTCACTTTGCTGTTCCAGGCCTCAGTTTGCCCACCAGGCAGGCGAGGACAGGAGCAGCAGTATGAAGAGGGGTAGGCGCAGCCTAGGATAGTCATGCCGTACGTGTTCGCCGAGTTATGCCCTTACAGCCAGGAGGAAACGCTGATTATACAAAGCACTTAGCCTCTAGCCTGATGTAATCTCTGCGGTGCAATTGCAGAGCTGCTCCCTGGCCAGGACTCAGGGTCTCCAAACGCTTCTCCCACCCATCGCTCGGCAGAGGTGCTCTGCAGGCAGCCGGCTTCTTGGCTCTCCATCTGAATTCCTGAATTTAACACTCATTCCACAATGTTTAAGAGCTCTAGCTGAAAACTGTTACTTATACAAGCAAGTATCTGTTTCTGCCTCTGAACGCAGTAATGGCATTAGTTTGGCTCAACAGCTGCAGGACCATGACTGCTTTTCAACCATGGTAAAGCAACAGGAAAGGTCATAGTTGGCGGCTTGAGGGCTAGAAGAAAAAATTCTGGCTTTAAAGCAGGTAGATAACAGTTTAAATTATTTTTTTTAATTCCTATTTTAAAATTTAAATGGTACTGAAAGTTTAATTAAAAGTAAAATATAATGCATTTTAAAAGTCATTAAAATTATTTTTACATCTCAAATTATGACAAACCTAAATTTTAAATTCTATATTGGTGATTATTTGGATAGATTACTTTAAAAAGAATATTAAATCTATACTCCCCATATACAAGCTGCCAAAGCTCTCAAGGAAGTCATTAGCTAAGCAACTGGGAACACAGTTTCTTAAAGTGTTAAGTAAGCCTTGAAAGCAGTAGCTTCTTTCATAGGTGCAGGAGGAACGTTTTCTTTGTTTCCCCTTCTCCAGCTAATTCAAGCCCAAGAAAGAATGTTTAAGTCAACACTGACTGGGAGCTGGAAAACTACAAGAGCTTGTTTTCTCCTCCAGACCCTAGACATAAGCAAAATGGAAGCTGCTGACATTCAGTGCAGGAAACTGCACTGCTCATTCCGTAACAATTTGGTTTTAGCAGCTGATTTTAAATACGAAGCATGTTTACAGTATTGGTTTTCTTATTAGCAAGGGTATTTTAAAGTATTTTACTTCATTAGCACTGCCAATGAAAATTGTTATTTTGCATATTTTAATACTGTTCCAATTTCCAGCCAAAGAGATGAACAAAATCACAAAATGAAAAACTATTTCTGGCTATGTATTTTTTTTTAAGAAAATTCTTTTTTTTTTTTTAGAATGTTGCATATTTTTTAGTTAAAAATCCAAATAAATGTATAAGTACAGTGTTTGCCCTAAAAACTCACCCCCCATACACTACTGATAATTCCTAAATTTAACACCAAGTCTGACCTTTTTAAAAAAAATGTTATCAAACCCTGTGAATTTATGAAAAAGGTGGAGCTGGACGGTAAGACTCAGTGTTTGATCCATGCTGTGCTGCTCCAGCCACATCCCCACGTCTCTGTTCCCCCTTTGTGCCGACGCACTGAGCAGCGCGAGCTGTCTGGTGCAGCAGCACTTCCAAACTCTGCCTTTCGAGAGAGCTGCCCCGTTGGAGCTTCTCGCTGCTCTTCTGCAGGCCGACCCTGTGACACACCACTGACGAGCTCGGCTGCACGTTTTAAAGCAGCCGCTGCCCTGGCAGGGATGCGGCAGTGCTACGGGCTCATCGGCACGGCAGTGACACGAGGCCGGTGGCAAACAAGGGGTGGGTGGACAGCAAAAGCCACGTACTGGGGCTGGCGAGCAAGGAGAGGTGCGCAAGGAGGAGCAGGAAGGGAGGCGTTCAGTGGTTAGCAATACACACTGGAGAGAGCAGAAAAAGAAAAAGCCAACATTTTCAAGGGTTATACAACTCTTCATAACATCGGGAGATTTGCCAGCTGCTGAAGACACAAGCGTTAGCACGGACATGAAATCAGCCTCACTCCCACATACTGCACTTTCACGCGCCCAGCGCCAAGTTCTGCTCTCGGGATGCTCATGCGTGACCCCCCCTTGCTCGGCCGCATCCAGGAGGCCTGGGCTCGCTCGGAACTGCAGCAGGCCAAAAAACTGAGCGCCAAATCCCACCCTCGCATACGTACGCTAGCTCCCGTGGGAAGCGGAGCGTGCTGCAGATGCATATCTGATGGCAGAACTTGGCCGCAGCGCAGGGCGAATGGGCGCAGTACAGCTTGGGCTGCATTAGCCAAGCCTGCAAAATTTCACTGGTAACATTTAGTGCATGAGGATTTAGGAAAAAGCTGTTAAGGCTGAACAGGACACTTTGAGTTATTTTTCCCATGATGAGAACCGTTCCAAGTAGCTCCGTATCCTTTCTGATTAGCCTCATCTTATGTCCGAGATTCCTCTACAGAAGAACTTGACCAACCTACTGCATCCTCTAAAGGACGATCAGTGAAGGCAAGCAAGACTTCTTCCTGTATGGTTTATGTTGAGCACAGAAACGAAGTTACAACTGTAAGGTATTCTTTACCCCCCCCAAATTTTTAGGTTTTAGTGTGTCCTGGTTTCTCTTTAATCTCTGTAACGATTAAATGGCTGGCTTTAACGTGCCTGTCTAGCGCATAGCAAGTTGCGAACCCAATCCACTCTCCTCTTCGCTCAGGCTGTGCTCTAAGGGACCTCATTCCCTTAGTAATGCTGTGCTAATGCACAAATCTAAGAAAAGGGTATAGTAAGAGATGCTAGCTTTTATGAGATAAATTATGACATAACTGGAATCCATAGGTAAGTTTTAGAGTACACAAATCCTTCTGCAGATTTGAAACAGAAACAGCAAGCTTCGGAGTTAAACAGAGCTGAAACCAATTATGCAATGTTTAATTATTCTGAGTTAAATGAAAATGAATCAGGCCAACGGAAGAGGAAAGGCCACCGGCCCCCGCGGAAAAGCAGGAGGGCTCAGTGGCTGCGGGAGGGTGCAAGGGTGTCACAGACCATACGGCAAGGGAAGCAACCCGTGGGCTGGGGAAGCAGGAAGGTTAGTGGAGGCGAGTAGGAAGGCAGGGAGGGAGGAGAACATGCCATAAAAGCAAATCATTTGTTGACTTGATGATTTCTTAGTGTCTAGCAGATTTAGGCACCACAGTGCTCAAACTCTGTAAATGTATATAATCAATGAAATCAATGTAGCTGCTCTTTACAAAAAGTACTTTAAAACAATCCCTACCTTACAGAAAATGTCATGTCAAAATAATGGAGTGCATTATGGAAGGCAGATGTCTGTGATTGTTATTGATTATAATTACAATTAGCAGTGAAAAACTAAAACAACAAAAGCTTGGGCCAGTGCTGTTCCTATCTCCTTTGCTTACATGCTACCTAACATGCTAGTCAGGAACATTTTTATGTTGCTAGCCAATTTAGCCCCTATGAACTGTCATGCAAATCTTATTTCACAGAAAGCATATTTAAAACCATTTTAAAATTGTAACAATGCTATAGCAACACAAACTTCAGTCTGGTACTTGTCAGGCTAACTTAAATTAATTCAATTTCTACTTTAAATGTATATTGAAGGTTGACACTTGCACAACACCTTTTCAGTTGCTATGCTTACAACTATTCTGTTCTTGCATCAGCTGATTATACACAATATTATCTTGTTTTGGGAAAACTTACCGTAACAATACCCTTAACCACTTATCAGCTACAAAGCTAGTGCACCATGGACTGACTACAGTCCAGGCCACTAACCTTGCAAGGGAAATTTATAAGGGACTAGAGAGAAAACCAGGGAGAGGGAGAAATACAGCCAAATCCTTTTCCCAAAGTATTTTTCAGTTCTTCTGCAAATGGTTCCCAAAAGTCACTCCTGACTGGAGGATGAGCATGTGGTACTTTTATAGTAATGTGAATAATTTAGACATGGCACAGACTCTTCTTGAAGCTAAATTTCACCTACAGAAATTTAAGCAGCAGCAATCTCTCCTTCTCTTCCTCTCCACAAGCAAAAATATTTTTAAAAAAGAAAACTTGCATAAGGCTTCTCACCTTTGCTTTTCGGAGTACATGGCCTCGACATGGAGAATTATTTGACGAGGGAGGTCGCTTCAGAGCTGCCGCGCTGTTCACAGGTATGGAGCATTCAGTATCACTAGTGTCACAGCTGGAGATGGGCGAGTTTTCCAAAGTTCGGTGCTTGAAAATTGGGGACTAATAAAGAGTGAAAACCCTACACTGAGTTTCCCAATAGTCACATGGGCAATATTATCTACTTATACTTAGAAATGCAGGGGGCTTTTTTGACAAAAAGACTACACACGTTAAAACAAAAAGTTGTAATAGGGATGGAAAAAACAAAAAAGAAGTTGAAACAAAATAAAATAAACCAAAGCACATTTTCTGTGATGACACTTGAAGTTCATTCTCTATGATTAAATAACAGTGGATCATATGGAGGGATCAACACTGCTCATTGACCCTGCTATAATATCATAATGCAAATAATAATTATATACATACTGCCTCCGATTCGCCTGTCTACCCAATCCTCGTTGCTGTAGAAATTACACCTGATGCAGGCGAAGAACGCAAATAACGCAGTAAGGGATTTAGTTCCGCTCTTCCTTCCTGGGCTTAACGAGCCTTCTCAAAACTCTCAATTCCCACTCTTTTTATCGGACACAGAGCACTCCCAGCCACGGTCATCGGATTTGAGAGTATAATGGCTGCGCATACCTGCGGGCTTGATGTTCCTGATTTGGGCTCAATAGCCAAGCCCAGAGTGATGCCGCCCGCCAAGGCTTTCTTCAGGCTCTCCTTCACCTCCGTCAGCTCCAGCTCCAGGTTTACGCGCTCAGCTTCCTTCTGCTTACATTCCTCCTCCAGCTTCTTCAACTTATCTTCAAGAATCACTTGAGTCTTCCTGCCTGTCACCCAGAGCAATGTTATTATTTCAACGAGAAGCTTAAATTAATGCTTACAAAACTTATTTTCTGTACGAAAGAAAACAAGGAACGAGCCCTCTAAAAATCACTGACTTCACAAAAAACCACACACTTTGCAAAAAACCTTTTTTTTTTCAGGGAATATGTTTAGCAGAAAGAAAACCCAAATGCTTTCTTTGAGGTGCCTTCCCTAGGTTTCTATCTGGTTTCACACCAGTAGTTGTTTTGGCGTTTTCCCATGCCACAGAAGTATAATTAGCCAGTCGCAATACAACTGGTCCCACAGACTGCTTATGAATTAGCAGCTTCAGTCCCCACCGCTGTCATTTCTAGCTAACACAGATGCATCTAGTTAATCTCCATGTGCGTACACATAAGTATGATTACATACATGTACACACACACACATACAGGTGCATTAAAAAATTAAATACAGCCATTACAGAGTACAGTTTAACTGCAAAACCAAACTCATGCAGTGGCACATCTCCAGCCTAGGAGGTAAATCCCTTTGGGTCAGTAAAGCGACCACGCGTAGCCGTCAGCCCAGAGAGCCCCCCGTACCAGCGTTGACTTCAATGGCAGCTCGGAGATCCTTTCTTTCCTTTCGGAGCTGGGCCAACCGGTTCCGGAGCGCTTCCTTCCTCTTTAGCAATTCCTCCTCTTTGCTTTGTAACCGCTTCGCATCTGCCTCCACGCGGTTCTTGCCGTACTTGTACTGCTCGGCATCTGCACGCGTTACGTTGCCGTTACTTATTTGATCCAGTTGTTCCCTGCCCGCTCGCTTTCACGGGAACTTACCGCAGTTTGGGACAGGAGAAAGAACGATCGCAAATACACAAACTCTGAATTTATTCTCAACTTAACTTTGGCTCAGTCAGGTTTTTGCAGCGTGTGGGGACGCACGTGCACACGGGCCTCCTTCAGCAGCTCGTGGCCTCAGCGCCTTGGGTAAACTGCCAGAAAAACCCTAACCTACCCCCTGAAACGCAAAAATCACATAAACCGGTTCGTGGTTTGAGAAACCGGTTCAGCGTTTCTGTTCCACCAGCTTTTCCTCACGTTTTGTGGTTCTCACCGAGTTCTGAAGCACAGCTGCTAATGATATGAGAGGGATTTTTTTTTCTCTAGATTCATATGGGGAAAAAAGGAGAAATATCAGTTATCTTATAGTACTTTGGTTTTAAAAATGGCCTTGTCTTCCTCTGTAGTTCAGAGGATGGAAACAAGGCTCCTCTTTATCTCTGAACCCTTGATTTTTAATTGGAAGGGGTCAGTGGAAAAACTACCTGTTTGCCTTTTTACCTCGTTCCCATTTCTACTTCAAGAGATGGCTTGAACACTTCAAGCACACACCTTTCCTTGCCTGATGTAAGAGAACAAGATATGCTCACTTTTTTGATACTTAAGATCCTTTTTCTTAAATTTCCCATAGAAATGCTTTCATGGTTCATATTTCATCATATCTGTGTTCCAATTTACATCACAGTCACTTCTATATGTATTCCACTAGCAGACCTGAAAATAGCTGATCTAACAGGTCACTGGCCACGTATCTTAAGACCGAGTCAATAGTACCTAAATCACTCCTGATAAATAGCTGTCAAACCTGTTTTAGTCAGTGAGACTCCTTTACCTGCCACAATCATCTATTCCAATGCCAATCCACCTCTATAGTCAAAAAAATGTATACTTTTTTTCCTAATGTGTAACCCGAATCTCTCTTATTCACATTAAATGCATGACTTCTTAAAAATCCACCTTGGGCTCAAAAACCACATTCTTTCTCTAGCAGAAGTCTTTGCCATGTTTTAAGAACACTATTATATCTCTTTTCCATCTTATCTTCTTTAAACAAATAATTCCTGTCAGGATTGTTTTTAATTACCCAAAATTCTTTTTCTAGGACTAGAAATCATACAAATCTCTTCCCAGATCTTCCCTTCTTAGTATAAAATTCCTTTAATGAGCCTTTATTTCAGAAAGGAAGCACTCAAATTAACTACAGGCAATCCACCTGTCAAGGAGAGTCCTCCTTCTCCATTTGCCCCTTACAAGATGAAATCTCAATCTCATCCAGGAAACTTTTGAGCTGTAATAGTCTTCATTATTTTGTTATACCATTTTGTATTAGGGATAAGAGTAATTCTGCTTATGAGCGACATAAAATCCTTCAAGTGTCTTTCCTAGCTTCTGACCCCTCTGCCCCAACAGTAATATAGAATTACTCTTTGCCCCAAAAGGAAGAATAGTTACTGGATTCTTTCCTTCTTTGCTCATGTTTTTTTTTTCCAGTCATATTTCATATTTATTGTCCTGTGTATGACATCCTTTTACCCTTGGGAATGTCTGGCGGGATGAAGAATTGTCAGTTCTCACAGGATCTCCTATTCCAAGTGCTGGTGGCATCTCCAGCCAGCCTCCCAGCCACAGAAGACCCACTGTGGCCTTTACCTTGTTTGCCAGGAAGAAAGCTATTTTGGGTACCCTCATGACTGTTTTCACAAACGGCAGCTGCGAGGAGATATACTTACTGGATGCTGTGCGCTTTACGCATGACACTGATTCAGATTTCTTTGGTTGGTTATTTAAAGTTCTCCCTTTTCCTGTGATGCCATTAGCAGTTGCAGGAGGTTTCTTGCCTTTAAACTGTTTGAAAACAAAGTACAAATAGGATCCGGTTATTACTGTACCGCTGGCATTACAGTCTCCCTTTCATCAAGGGCAAAGCTTGACAGCAGGACATAAAGCTGCCTACTTAGAGGATCCTTTTAATAGACTTAATTGATTCAGCTGGAGACAGCACTTCCTCCAGAGAGCTCGTCATTGAGCCCTGCCACTGCTATTCAGCAAGCTCCAAAAGCAGTAACCACCAGGAACCGTTTCCTATTTGCTATATGACCTTTACATGGATCTTTGTTCAAAATAATACAATTATTACACATTATTTAAATATTAGGCACTAATATACCAATTTGCTTTTACACAAACTTTAGTTAATAACTATTATTATTTTTTTAACTTAAGAAGGGCACACACTCACAATGGCCAGACAAGCTCACAAGATTACCAGAAACGGCCCGTTTCATATGCAATTAGGGTGCACCCCTGCCATGAACGGAGCCCAGGGCAGAGGAACAGTGCCCTGACTAATCTTAAGAGTTTCCATCTGCAAAGTATTAGCCATGCACAGGACATATGTGTGGCAAATTATGTTTACCTGCTTCTAAGAGCTTTTTGAAATGTCACAACAATAAAGCACAAACTGACAGCGCAATGAAGTGCTAGCTATTGCAGACTAAAAATCCAGGAAATACATTGCTCAGATCCATCCCCACTTCTGCTACTTCCAATTCTAATATTCTGATATAAAGTTTTGTAGAGATTAAGTAAACACATAATATGACAGGTACATTATACATGTGAAGTACTTAGCTAACTGCTCTGTTTCAGATTAGACTGAAACTCTTAGGTCTTCGTGATACATTCACAGGTTCCCGCCTGTGTTTCCCCAGCACTTATGCCATCCTTCAGCTTTGAGGACATGGCCACAGCCATGGAGATGGTCCCCATGAGCAGAGGACACCCTCACGCCTCCCTGCTGCAGTGAGCCTGTCTCTGGGGCTCGGCTGCCTACTAGATCTGAGCACAGAGGATTTCACGTGCTCTCTGCACTTCCATTTCGTCTCAGGTCCACAAGCCTGAGGCCACCCTCAGAAAACAGCACAGACACAACCTTAGATTTTTTTCAGGGGAAGAAAATAGCAGGCAGTTATTTAAATATGGTACATACACAGTATATATGATAGAATACAATATACGTGTGTGTATATACATATATACAAATATATGTAGCTATAAGATTCATAATATACAACTAGACATTCTAGAGATGCTTTGGAGATACATTTGGAAAGTCAGATGCGTTCTTTTGTTATTTTCTACACTACGTAAATCACCACGAATCTGTGGGGAAGGCCCTGACAGGTACCATGAGGACACAATACTTCCACATCAGGATTTACAGCTTAGCAAAGTCATTCCATTTGCAATGGCTCGTGACCAAACTCCAAGCACGACACTGGTCAGACTGACTGCCTGAAACAGTCTAAGGTCCTAAGCATAACAATGAATACACAGAACAGCCAAAAATAAGCAGCTTTGTTATAGAATCGAACAGTACAGTACCTGCGAGACAGATCCCCTCCCCACAGCAGAGGTATTAGTGACAGACTGAGCAGAAGACAGATTGGAGGAGACAGGGTGTTTGTAATGGTTAGAGGATAGTTTGTCAGCAGATAACCTATTGGCTTTTCTGTCCGCTGATGGATAGCGCGCAAAGATTTTTGGAGACGGCAAGTTATCGTACAGGCCTGCGTTATCATAAAGCATTTCTTCTCCAATGTTCCTGCTACGAGAAGTAGGAAAGCCATCTTCTGGTTCCCACTGCAACACACATACTTATGCAGTTAGTAAACAATACACCATGCAGAACCTAAGTGAAATTAAAACATTAGTGTAAGTGCTTTGACCATAGAAAGCCCTCTACGTTTAGCCAGCATAGCCTTATCCCTTAAACTTGAGTCAGACTACCAGGAAAAGTGCAGGGGGGTACAGTGTGGAAAGGAAGCTCTGTATTACGTGTCTCATAACCTCAGTCCTTTGCATCTTCTGTTAAACGAGCAAGCCCCTTCCTATTTCATAGGCTGCATTTTCAATTGCTAACTCTAACACTGAAGAAGCACAAGGAGAAATGTTAAACTACTCCTTTAAGTAGAATAAGTTGGCAACGGGATTCTTGTGGGTTACACAGATGAACCTGCAGGATTATATCTGGTACACAATTTGTTAAAAGTAATATAGTCTAACAGCAAAAGTCAAGTGTGTTTTTTTCTTGTTTGGATTGTTTTTCTTCAGGCTAGATGTCTTTCCAGTGAATACCAGCTGCTGGTATGCTAGTATTACATTTTATTTGCTGGAAAATTATTATTCTTTGCTAACTATCTAAAATAGCTACAGGTCATTTCCTCTCCCCCCACCCCCCCCCCCAAAAAAAAAAAAAAAAAAAAAAGAAAAGAAAAAGGAAAGCTCAACAATACCCTAGTGATTCATTCAATTAATCTTAAAAGAAACCATGAGCCTGGCTGCCAAATATCCTTTCTTAATCCATCCTGGCTGTGGCAGCATACTTCTCATATGAAGGCTTAAGCACATCCAAGTACTGCAGATCCAGACTACTCACCACACATGCTGTTGTATGTTGTTCCCCAGAGAGGTTTTTCTACCATCTTTCTGACATTATTATGACATGATTGAGGACTGTATTTGCAGTCTGCTTAATGCTTCGAATTTCTGTGAGTTCAGCCTTCGCAAGGGCCTTTAGGAAGCAGCCCAAACTGAGAGCTGACATGAGCCATAGCTCCTCTCTAAATCCTCTTAGGGACCACATACTACTACGGGTTAAAATCAATTATGTGTTAAACCTTATTATACATCTGCCTAAGATCAGCTCTCCAAATCATGAAGATGGAAGTGACCCTTGTGGTCCTCCTTTGGGTAAAGCAGTACGTGCTGTCAAAAGTCACACAGCCCAGGGACAGAAAGTCTTTCTTTCAATGGACACCAGCAAGTGTCTGGGGTAACTCCGTCTTTAACTTTGCCAGGTCTGGCGTGATAAAAAAAAATACCCCTTCAAGTCAGTATTATATTCAAGGACTTGGCAACAAACCATCAGTAGGCAGCTGCTTTCGAAACACATGTTGGCTCATGTGCGGGTTAATGTACACAATATATCCCCCACCCTTAATACCCCGTAGGTGTGAGAGAAGTTTGCAGTTCCCAATCAAAATAATAAGAGTTCATTTGGAAACTGCCCAGTGGTGCCTTTTAGATAATATAATTTTCAGATGTCCATGCATTCAACACATGCAAACCATTTGTCCCGTGCAAATTAAATTCTTACCGATCCATTTATGCAGGGAACATCATCATAATGAAGTGCCATTCCACTAGGACATGCGTAGCCATTGGCAGTGCTTCCCCGATACGGATTTGTAGATATAACTCGCCTGTTCATAAAACTGCATAAAGCAAAATAAAAAGTAATAAAAACCAGCACTTGAATCTAAGTCTAAATGATGATTCAATGGTTTGTTCTCTGGCTCTGATTATGTAGCTTGGAATCACAGATCCTCTCACTTTCTGCAGGAAAGCTGAGGATAGTTTTCTTTTTCCTTCCTTTGCTACTCACATGTTGCTGCTAGCAGCACCATATACCATCACAACATTTGTTTCTGTATTGTATTTTAACAGTAGGGATAAGTCTGCGAGAAAGCCAGGATGGCAACAGCTGTAACTACTCTGTGGCATGTTTACAGGGGAACCTGCTGACCTAAGTTATAAGCTTGCATATCAGTGTCCCATAAAAGTCTCGTTACTGTCTGTATCAGGGAGAAGCAGGTGTTTCTCAGTGCATGCATGTTCAGGGGGGATGTGCACTTAGGAATCTGCAGAAACAATAATCAAATCCTGCAAAGGTTTGAGGAAAGTAGAACTTAAATGAAATTAAATTAACATGTCCATCAAAATTTGCACAGTACTTTATTCCCCACATTCTGTGGATTTTTCAGGTTCATACCAGAACTGTTGGCTGGGTAAAGTTTGAACAATGGTGCAAATCCGATTCCCAGGTTGGTTTCCTGCAATTACTTTATATGCACATTCTTAAGCACAGTGGATCTGAGCCCTCTGAAAACTTCAGAAGGGATATATATATTTTATTATTTCTTTTTTTTCCCCTCTCCCCCAAATCAGGATTGTAGCTTGTTTTACTGGAATTCTGCGGAACATATGCAAAATGTCACCAACTACAGCAGGCTTTATATTGGGAGCAACGCTCTAGTAACTGCAGAATCAGGCCCAGCAGCAATAAGTACATTAAGGGTGAGTTTTCCTTTGAAGCAGCCTCTGAAATGGAAGGAGATACGCAGTGAGAGCCCCCAAAATTCCTACAGGTGCAGGTATACAAGAATGGGAAAACAAAGACTTCCACCCCAAACAATGGAACTACTCAGGCTGTGTGCTGACACTCACAGACACGATAAAGCCCTCCCGGAGCAGAGTGGTTGGTTGTAGTGCTGGCCAGAAGTCTAGAACTCTGTGGTTTTGACACTACCTTTCTTTTGGCGTTGGAATAATATCGAATCCATTGAATTTCTTGCACAGAGGGAGACAGACCTCATCCAGCTGTTGCTCACCTGAGCCGTGGGCCCAAAAGAGGGATGAACCTGCCCAGGTCAGTGTGAGCCTTTTTTGTCTGACACATCCCAGATGGATGCACTGGACTAAGGGGGTGGAATAATCATTAGACAGAAGGTTTTTTTACCCTCTTAAAACAGACAAACAAACAACAAAAAGCCTAAGCTAGATAAAAACGTTTTTTACTTTATCATATCTTGTACTTTATTATACATTATTAAAGGACTGCTCCTCCTGAAGGACACTAAAGTGTTTCTGATTAGTCTGAAGGACTTCATTTGAAGCTGTTATTATGTATTTTTTATTTAAGTAGCTTCATCGAGACTGATGTGTGATAAATGTCTGAAAGCTGTGACGGTCATTAATAACCTCTGATGCACCTGCAGTAACTATTTCTACCTCCAAAAGAAGCGAACATCTATCATTTCACTAAGGCTCATTAGCCTTGTTTGCAGATGCATCTACGTAAGCTAATTATATTCTAAACCTGCTAGATGAGAAAGCAAATAGAAAAAAAAAACCTGTTTGGAAACAATTTTTCTTCAGTATTTCCTAGATACCTAATGATTTACATAAACAAAATTAATGGGCTTATTAATGGACAGCCAATCATTTGGCAAAGCATTATTCTCAGTAAAAGAATAACCAATAAACCTGATGTGATTTAATGATAATCAAATCTTTAATGACAACTGCAGTCAATTTAAAATACTGCTATTATTTCTATAAAGGACTGACAGTAGTATTTTATTAACAGTTCAGTATCACTGTAATGTCTCCTAATATTCTATGAGTAGCAAAAAGTCAGAAGACTGATACTTTAGTTGCTTATTGACAAACTGTTACAGTCTTTTTAAAGACATATAGTGAATCTGAACAACTTCTTAACAGGGGAATTTTACTATTTTGCAAGTTAAGCTTGACATTCCTTCCTAATATGTGGTCTGGTTGCATGTGTTTTTTCACTTGGCTCCAATTAGTATCACATTTGTTCAGAAAAGGAAAGCCAAGTTGTATTTGGGGAAAAAAGGTTTCCACTCTATTTCTTCCTTAAATGTGGTCAATGTTAGATGCTGACTGAAGCAAAAATACATGTCAACACAGGATGCCCTTCTCGGGTCCTATTAACTTCGCAACAAATACAACAGAAGTCTATAAGCTAAATGCATTTTGATTCTCTCAGAATTACTTGCCTTTCACAAAACTGCGATCGTGTAACACTGAGTCACTTTGATTTCTATCAAGTCATTCAACCTAGATCCTGAATGAAGCCGCACACTTTCCCACGCTAAATCTCTCTGAACACTCAGCTAAGAGAAGAGCTTTGGGAAAACCCCAAGGCTTGCTGCCTTCTCGGTGCTTGCAGCCTGTTTAAATTTACAATGGGCAGATAGGGTGGGATTCTCCGACATACTAAGTCGGATGAATAACCGAGTTATGCGGAGAGCCTCGTTGCAGGAGCACGGAGCGAGCCTGCCTCCTCATGGGAGGACGTCGCAGCAAACCGCCTCGCCAGGCAACCCGCGCCCGACCCTGCGAAACCACCTGGTGCGACTGCAGCAGGAGATCCCCGATGTCCCGAGTATTCACGCACAATCCAGCGTAGCCAAGGAGGAATGGCGGTCCCTTCCCACCAAATGCTGATTTAATGCCTGAATTGATTGAAACACTGAAATCACTGCATAGATGCTAAGTATGCTTTGCTTTTCTTACTACGTGGCATAGGATCTGTGATGAGGGATTTACTGTACTGATCTGCATTCAAACAGGTTTCCATGTTGTGCCTAGATTCCCTCTCAAATTCCGCCTCCTAAATTAAAATTCAAAAATAAATTGGACTGGTGTGAACTTGATGAATTTTTTAATTAATCAAATTGGAATTTCAGATGAAAACACTGAGAATGTGGCTATCCAAGCCTTAAATTTGCTACATATTTTTAGTGGTTCTGTTCAGATATAAATATAAACACAACCAGTAGGTAAATTAACATGATCTAGGTAGCTACAAATTTATTTAAATTTCGGCATATTTTTCTTTTTCCACTGACTGTTCTAAGGCTTCAGGCAAAACAGAGGAATAAAATATAGCACTGAATAAGTAGCCTTACCGAAAAAGAGTAAGGATTGGAATAAAGTTGGCTATCATCTGCATCTTTTACAGAACTTAGCAGGATGCCAACAAGATAATCTTAAACACATCTGAGATGCTGAGACACTTCAGGAGTTCACTATCTGGCAAAGGGGGGGGGAATTTTGATAAGCTGTCATGGCACGAGAGTTAACATAAGGATATAAATTCCCACAGTGCTGAAAACAGCCCGGCTCGTTTAACGTGCCTTACCAGAAGGTCTGTTTTGCAGCCTGGATGACACTTGCAGTCATTTCCACGTCGATGTAGTCGTAGTGCAGGGCTCCGGGGTCTGTGGAAGACCCAGTTTCAGCCAGCAAAATCCCAATCCATCTACCCATGTCTTCAGACGATGATGCCTGTAAGGAGAGGGAAGGAGCGTACGTAGTCTGCAATCTGCCACTGAACTGAAAGTGTTTTTAAAGTTATTTCAGAACTACACATTTTTCTTGGCTGACAAAATGCTACTCTATTGCATGAGCAGCTCTGGTTTCTCTCTGTCAAAGTCCTGAAAAAAAAAACAGGCTTTTCATTAAATTTGCTTTGTGATAAGGAGTGCACTTAGAGTAAGCTATGTGCTCATCAGTTATGATGTAATACGAAGCGGGCAATCTCGAGAAATGAAGAAAAATAACAACAGAGGCTAATGGACTTAGATTTGTATCTTAGATCTGAGAAAACTGAAAGCTACGACAGCATTATTTTCTTATGCTAGGCTAGGGGATTTTAGTTAGGATGACACGTGACAAGAAAATGTTATGCTAAATAGGAATCAGAAAAGAAAAGAATGAAATACTAGAAGAAATATTAGGTTTTATTTTAAAAGAACGAAATACTAGAAGAAATACTAGGTTTTATTTTAATTTCAGTATATGTGTCTGCTTGATGGTATTTATTTTCCTAATGGCACAAGTACATACACGATTATTCTTACAAATAATTTTTGAAATCCCATATTTTATCTCAACTCACCAATTGCAAAGTAACAAACACTAACAAAATAAATAATGGAAAAAACTGTTTTTTCAGAAGGAAAAAGGTAGGTGTTTGGTTTCTATAGGAATTGCTTTTTTTTTTGAGTTTTCTTTTTTAATATTTCATAGTGCCTTGAACTGCCATCTGGTCTTTCAAATTCTCTGAAGCGCTTACATGTCATAAGCCTTGTTCCAAGAAGAGACTAACATGACCTGAACTTGGAAAGACAGCATGTTCAAAGTGTCTGTCCCGCCACTGAAAATGAAAGGCTGCCTCTTCCTAGAGTTTCATTGTACTTGGCTTTTGAGAGTCTTCTCATTTCAGCTTGCCAAATAAAATGAATGGGGGTGAAAAAAAAAGTCATCGATGACTTTTTGTAGTCCGAGTTTAACAAGGTCTGGAAAGGAATACATTTTTTCCCCCAGTATTTTAGTTTCATTTTGACTTTTCAGTTACATCATGTCCTTGAATTTGCTTGCAGAAAAAATAAATGCAATATTTAGACATGGACAGAGTAACTGAATGCAGTTTTCTAGATCAGACTGTTTTTATATACCAGCTTGCCTGTCACCAGCAGCTGCCAACAGCTCTTTGAACTGGGAGCCCATCAAAGTTTTGAGTATTTCCCCAGCTTAGGTTATGAGTTGTCTGAGCTGCATTGGACTATAACTGTCCTCTTCTCTGTTTCTATTCCTCCAGCTACAGAGTTACTGTGCACGTAATGCAGATGATGGTATGACCTTGGCAGAGGTAAGAGTTTGTCCATGTATATGGACAACTCTTTACCAATGTGGCATGTGAAGAGATTCATCAGTTGGCTAGCATACCACTTTCTTTTTACCTTAATACAGATATGGAATGAGAATCCTAGAAGTGACTCATATAGGTAGCAGACATAAATTAGACTTAAGAGCCCAAAGAGTTTCCATCAACTGTGATTCATTAATTAATTGCTGCTAAGATATTTACTTAAGTAGTTATATTATCCCTGGTATGAGAGTGTGCCTAGAGAAGGAGCACAGGTATTTCTGTAATAGGTCAAAGGAAGGTCAGAATAGAGAGCCATGGTGGAAACACCTCACTGAAGAAGCTTTCCGAACTGCAGTATGCAACTTGCCCCTAAATCTCCGTTCTTTCTTTGCCCGCAAATCTTAATTTGTTTTCCCCCCAGTATTTATTACACAGCTCTGCAATAATATTATTCCAAAGCTTTTTTGAAAGGTCAGGTTGTATAAAAGCACTCCTCTAAATTAGCTGGCAGGTGTCTAGAGGAGGCATAGTGTTAACAGCCACTGCACCTCGAGCACGGCGACCTCCTGCCCGTTTCGAAGCAGCCGGAAGGTCAAGGGATGTTTGGAGTCCAGCCCTGGAATCACCTCACAGCCACGGAGAGGGATGGAAACTATGTGGGTCTTCAGATCTGTCCTGTCCTTGTGGAAAATGAGCTTATTGTCTTTCACTCTGCACCAGCGCTCACGCCAGCGGTTATTTGAGAGCACGTTGAGATATCCTGCAGTGAAAAGAAACAGGAAATATGTGGTTTTGAGTAACTGTGACTGCCCAAAATTTTCTGGGGGAAATCACAGCTGTTGGTATATGACTTGGTGATGAGCTAGTTTCTGTTAATATCCAAAAATCAGTTTCTTAAAGACATAATAAACTTCACATATGCAATGCCAATCCATTCTGCTTTGCTAGGAGGAACAGATTGGCACAGCCAGTTTCCCATGTTGATTATCTCTTTCTAAATGAAATTTAGAAAGAAGAATGCACTTTGCACTTGCAATTTTCAGGAACATTTTTAAAGCAGAATTTAAGAGATCCCTATTGACATCAATGAAAATAAAACCAATATTGTTTTTTAAAAAAATCAAGACAAGTACATATGAACTTTAGCTAAACTTTAGAACAAAAGCTTTAATCAAGATTTTTTCTCCTCAGCAATAATACTCTACCCTCATAACAAATCAAAATTTATTGAATAAAAAACCTCTTCTCATGTTCACAAATACAGTGTCTAGGCAAACAATGTCAGTAAATGGGTAATGTTTTTCTCCTCTGTCCCACAGCAACCATCATCCCAGACTCAAACTTTAAAATCAAGACAACACACATTTTTGTTGCCTCATTTAGTTTGGAAATAAAAAAATAGATGGTTTAATTTTCATTCCCCATTACAAATGGTACGTGAATTCAGCATGTTGATATGACATAATATCTTGCATAGGCCAGAATTTATATAAAATATTTATCTTCCTTCTCATATCTGATTTTTATTTAAGTACTTAATCATGTTGGACAGATATATCTTTGGTTTTCATTAAAACTATGACTTGTCACCTAATTTTTCTAGGTTTCTCTTCCAACATTATGGTTCCAATGTCAAAGCTTGATCCAACAGGATATGGCAGATCAGAACTGTGCACATCCTAGAAGGTGCCATAAAAAAAGGAGGAGGATGTGCATAATCCTGCAATTTTGGCTCCTAGTGATGATCAAATTCTCCAGCTTTCCTCCCTCCTCCTGTAACAAAACCTGCAGAGCTGTGCAATATAACATAATCCCGAGAAACAGAAAGGCCTTCATGTGCAAGCCAGCTGGCTTGTTTGGAGGGATAGATACTTTTTTTTTCCCCGGCAATATTTTTTTTTACTTCTTCTCCCATTGCACCTCTCAGAGAAGCTCTTTTAGGCCCTTACATATCATCTGAATTAAGCAGGACCCCATGCTTTTCCTCCCAAGTATCTCTATCTAAACTTTCAATAGCTGACATGCCTGACACATCTTGGGTATGTTCCTAGTAGGAGTGTTTGCAGCTCAGCTTAGCCCAGGTGGTCAGAGAGAAATGCTGCTGTAGGGAAGGGTCTTCACTGAGACTCAGTGCACAGGTGGGTTTCCATTTCCACTCTCGCTATGCATCTCCTGCAGCCCCCACTTTGTTCTTGGGAGGCAGAGCATTAAGTGAAAAAGCCCTTAACTATGCAGTAACCTCCAGGGCATTGCACTGAGCCAATTTTCTGGTCTTGAGAAACTCCTTCAGCAAAGACTTCCTGCAACGACCAAAGCCTAGACACTTACATTATATATTTTCCTATAAAATCTGCAAGTGGTGTTGAGTAGAGCCAAACGCAGACCACAGTAATGGCTGTACTTATGCCCAGATCCTAGACAATGACAGAAGTACTATGAATTGGGTTGTACAGCTGAGGTTAACATCTCACATAATACAGAATAATCAACAGACTATGAGACCCAGGAAGTTTGAGCTTTTATGGAAGCCAGATGCTTCAGAAGATACACTTGGCTGGACACAGCTTTTCCCAGCTGTTCTTTTGGTTGATAAATCACATCTGTACTTAGCTGATGTATAGACATGTATATGTACTCTTATTTAATCAAAGCTTGCTTATGTGAATGATTCCCAAACTATGGCTTGAGAGCCACCTGTGATCTGTGAAGTTCTTGCTGGTGTTCCACAGATTTGCTCTTCTCACGCAGGCAAGCATCTATCGTGCTTCACGCAACCAAGAGTTCTGCCAGCTACTGCCTAATCACAACTTTCTAGGTTTCCCAAAGTTTTCCCAATCAATTAAAGGGGAAAAAGTAATCCCTGACTTTATTTAGAATCCTGTGCAACTGCTTCATAGCTTTCTTTCTACAGGATTTTTTTGGCCGTGGATGGGTTGGCAGAAGGGTGGGTTCCACCTTGTTCACATATGGAAGTGTCAGTTAATACTGGAGCACCAGAAGGAGTATCAGGGAATGTAACTACATTGCACTATCTGAAAACACCAGAGCTGTGACAACACCTGCTATAGGCATTACCCAAAGTCCTGAGCAAACATTAACAGCTAAGACGCAAAATGTAAGCAAGAAAGTCATCATATTTTCTGTGTGCCTTTAATTATATGTTCTTGCTGTTACCAAGCACTATGGTTGTCTTAAGCCTTATTTAACACTAGTAGTTAAAACAGTCTACAAGAAATTGGTTTTGTGCAATACACACAAAAAATTCTGGGTTAGGAACCCAGAATTAATGGGATCACTTTGGCTGAGGCTGGTCCACTGCTGTCATGATTGCCACCACATATAACCTCAGGAAGATCCATCATCTGTTAACAAAACCTCCTTTCTATTTTCAACCTACATTTATTTTATAATCTAGTCTATATTCATTTTATATTCATTTTTTTGAAAATTATCCTTGTGCTTAAGTAGCTCTTATTTCTTTCTGTTGCTGGTCCACATTTCTCCTCCCCCTCATGTTCTCTGCCTTCCCTTCATCTTCTCTGCAGACACGAGTGATATTCATTCTTAGACTATGCTATCATTTTATTAAACAATTCAAACTCTTTAAGTCCTTTCTCAAATGATAGACTCTTGATCACTCTGCACCTCTTTCCACCTGACTGCATCTTTCTGATGTTGGGGTAAGAATCAAGGCAGTTAAACAAGTTTATATGCATTTCTAGGCTACAATTTTTTAAAGTTTTAGTTGCAAAGTACATTTAACATTCAAGGAGAAAAATCTTTTACCACAAGTAGGAACATCTTCTTCAGCTGAAGAGGTCTGTTCATCTGTTGATGGCTTTTTCTTTCCTAAACCGATGATCTTCGTTATTTTTTTCCCTGTTACTTTGGTCACTGTGCCCTTGGCCTCTGACTTTGAACTTTTTTTCCTTTTCACTATCAAGAAAGCAAACGTGTGCATTTTAGTGTGTTTGAATAAACTGGTGAATAAGGAGAACATGAATTAAAGTAATAATTCAAATAAAAAATCCTCTGCAAAATGTACAGACAAAAGTTGTAGTCTGCAATGAGATATACATGTATATGCCCTCATTAATACTGATACCTATAAATATCTTTCACCTATTAAAATCATGGCATATGAAAGGATAACAAAAATTTAGGCTTGTATTTTATCTGATCTACTCAATCTGAAAGTCTCTTTCCACAGCAGTCATCATCTAATATATCAATATGACTGAGCTACCAGCATGTAAATTTACCTCATATACATAAGAATAAAAATCCAACTGGGTGATCATTCATTGGTCCTAAACATTTATCTCAAAATACTTCAACATTTAAGTATTTAACAAACACAGACTATGGCTGCCCACAAAAATGCCCCTCTCATTTACACTAGGTTAAGGTACCTTATCACAACAGGTCTTTTGTAAAGACAAGTGGTATTAATTAGCTATTAACAATTAAATTAGTGGCATCAGGACAATTATTAGAAGTTGGCACTTTTTATGATCATGTAGACTTAAAAGGAAAAGCTTTGAAGAAAGAAGAGATTTTGCTAACATCAAGTCCCAGTTTTCATAAACTTACTATGTTACTTGCAATATTATGGCTCTATGCATTGAGGTATATTGAACTATTGAAGGTAATAGGTCCAAGACTAGGGATAAAATTTTCGCAAGTGACTACCTGACTAAAATCCTAACTAACTAATTGAAAAATAGGAAGAAAAAAATTGCTATGATTAAACAGAATCAGAAAGAAACTTATTTGCAAAACAGAATAAATGAAATGAACTTCATTTCATTAATAAAATTCAGATAACTGGTTTGGATTTCATCAATAGAGCTAAAGTATGTCTGTTAACTGACTAAACTGTGAATTTATCCATGAATTTACCCTGAGTTACGATTTTGATGAAAAATACGATTAGACTGGTTACTGCGACTGAGCTGCTGTAAGTTTTGCCCTGACAAAACAACTCTTTTTGCGTTTTCCCCAAATAGAATATTTAGTTGTTGGTTTAGTTACTTGAGTAAAGTGAGAAAAAAAAGGACAAAATGTTTACATGAAAAATGAGTATGTGAATTGATGAACTGGGATGAAGAATGCTCTGAAAACAGGAACAGTTTGGAAGTCCTAATGGCATAATTTATCATATTTAGTTTAATTGTTAGCAAACTTGGAAAATCGCTAGAAATTGAGTCTGCAGCCAAGACTGGATAAATTTGTCATCTGTCACGCGCAGTTCTGAGGGGAGGAAAGGCTGATTTTCAGGTGTGGATTGCAATTTATCAGCCAATACCAATACAGTGGTTAGTGTGTGCAAGCAAAGGTCACATTTTCTCCTTCCTAGAAGATGGTTGCTTACACCTTACGTTGTGCTTTCCAGACATGCAAGGATCCCCCAGGCTCTGGGGAGGAAGGACAGCCCAGTGCTCCTCACCCTCAACCTGAGGGAGCCCCTGAAGGCAGCACGTGGCTGGATGCAGGTTTCTGGCCCGCTCAGTCGCAGCCTAGGGACATCCACAGTTGTGCCACGGGGAAGAGCAGAAAAGCACCTACGCCACTGTGGTCTGGGACCAAATTCCCATGCTCCCTTTGCCCCAAAGAGGGCTGGTCCTTCTAAGTGGGACCGACGACCAAGGGAGGCTTTTTGCACAGCCAGGGGAATAAGCCCGTTCTTCTATGTCCTGTTGTCCTTCCGTATGTTTTTTTTCTATTCTGCTGTAGAAGAGAAAGTCAGCAGAAATGAGGCCTTCATGCCTTAATTTTTGGGAGTCTAGGGAATACACCGATTGCCTGATTGGAAGAGATTTTTGTCACAAAACCTTCTTCTTTTTTCCTTCCCCTCAGCAAAACAAGAAGCTGGTTAAGAGCAGAGCAAAGACCACCCTGAAGGTAAAGCACAGAGATTGATGCTCTGTGCAGTGTCTCTTCCCGTGTACAGCTAAGTGAGCTTTCATAAGCGTTTCCTTTCCATTGTTTAAAACCAATTCAAAATATTATTACTCATCCAGAACCACTTAAAGCAATGCCAGGCATATTTTAATCTCCTTGTAGTCAATAATGCCTGTTATTACTATTACCATAGAGTTGAAGGTCAAGGTTTTCATTGGCAATTGGTATTTTTAATTACCCTACTTGAGACATCTTAAGCTGTGCTAGTTCTCCAACAGCATAAGCTCCTTTAAAATGCCTCTGGCTGGGCACCTGAGTCACCTGGCACTTTTGGAGATCCTGGAGCACAGAGGTTCAGCTTTTGTTTCACAGATGTGCTCAGCAGGTTTCAGAGCTAAAAACTACTGCAATTTGTTTCTGAAAGCTTAGGGGAAGATTTTAGAGTGAGAAAACTAACCATATACTGCAATGTCTAGAAATCACAATTGACCATGTTGCATGCTATTGGGTATGCCACAGACATCTGAGTATTCAGGAAATAATTATCTCTTTCTTTAAAATATAAACACCAAACCTATTTTACTCCCTATCTTTCTCTCTCTGCACATATTATTTACATTAAGCACCTCGGCCTCTGAGCTGTACCTTGTTCTTTGCCATTGCACACTGTAGTGATGCCATTTTCTACAGCACCTTCCCCATCTGAACTTGGCCTCTCAGAAGACAGCTTCTGCACGGACAAAAAGATTAGGTGATTTATCATGTGGTCACCTGAGCCAAAAGCAGTGTCATGAGCCCATTTAAAATTATGCTTACTGTGAAATAACACATTTCAAGCGCTCATCTACTTGGAAGACAAACAGAAGATATTCAGTTCAGTTCAGAGGAGTTTTTTTATACTATAATATAAGCTTTAGAAAAGCACAGTGAGAGTCTAATCACAAATTAGGTCTTTGATAATATAATCAAAACATTTTAAGTTAGATAATTGTAATTCAATAGGTGCTATTACATATAAAGTATTTGCAATGCATTTCTAGACCCTGCAATGTTGCTGTTTCTTAATCCGCCGAAGAATGATAAACAATTACACAGATCAGATTAAACAAACTTTAAAACTATTTCTTTAAAAAATACTTCAGAACTGCATATATAATTACAACATATCAGAAAACAACGCATTCCTACATGGTGTAGGAATCAGTAACTGCAAAGAAGATATTTGTGAAAGAAATTTTTAGCATCAATTGTTCTGTAATGGTTGGGTAAGAAATATGGGATGATGTGGTATAAAGTTTATGCTGGCACAGTTGTGGTAACCACATTACTCATGAGTGGTGAAGCCATGAAGAAGATATGCAGATTATCCCCCAAAAACCAATGAGAAGTTTTGTTACACAACATCACTTTTTATGGCATGCATTTCAGAAAGTAACTACTTTATGACATTTTTAGTTATTTGGTTAATAATGTGCAGATGTACAGAAACAAACAAACACAACAGCTTTTGGCTTGTGAAATCAGAATATCTGAGCTATCACGAAACATATTTTGCTTTTAGTTTCCTGAGTATAATGCAATGTAATATCACTAACAGCAATGTCCTTACATCAGAAGGGTAGAAAAAAAACTTTTATCAGTGGGACTTTTAAATCGGGCTTTCAGTAAGCTCTGCTCACATGGATGCCTTTGCAGAGTAGGGGCTTAAATAGGTGCCAGAAACGTACTGTTCATTCACTGCAAAGATGCTGTCCTTTCTCATTCTTGCTCTAATATCTTGCTGAGTCAAGGGAGCTAAGACAATCATATCTGAATGGCCAAGTTCCTCTGTGTTATGGCACAGATGCTTGGAAGAGTCTGCCAAAACAGTGACCTCAGCATGCCCAGGGAACTCTTTTAAGAACTAAATTCTCAACAAAAAAGGGAAAGACTTTCGCTTAAAACTTCCTCACAATCTCCAGCCATTCTTCTGTGAGCATCACATCCATGCTGGTTCTCTGCACTTGACAGAAGGCCATCTCCATGCAACACTTAGTGCGTACGAATTTAAAAAGATGCTAATGGGTATAAGCCAGGCTGCTCTTTTCTCTTAACCAAATCAGTAGAAGATGGCAAAAATTTTACATTTGTAGGATCTGTGCAGAAAGCCATAACAAATGAAAAGGACAAAAAAGCTAAGCAGTACCACAAGTCAGCAGATATTTGCTGAGAATATCCCCCAGAGAATGGTGTAGCAAGACAAACTTAGTGCACCAAATCCAGAAACTAAATTTAATTTCAACTTTGTGATCTGAACAGCCCCTAAACCATATGGTGTTCAGTAGTGCCCCATAATAAATAGTCATAAGGAATTTTGCATTAAACATTCTTGATAACTTCACCTTTTCCAGTTCTGTCTTGTGCACCGGAGAACTAGACAACGGCCCATCAGAGTCCACAGCTCCAGTGCAGTTGCTGCACACATCTTTTATAACCTTAAGAGACAAGGCAAAACTTATTAATTAGTCAACAAATGTAAACCAGAGAAATTATATATGAATGTTCAGGAGAACTGGGAAGGGGAATAATACAAATATTTACTAGCCCAAAAGCTAAAAAAAGCAGCAACATGAACATTTCCATGTTCACAGGCAACATGCTCAGCAGGCTGCCACTGCCTGAGCCTCTCCACATTGCCTCCCACAGGCATTTCATGCATGACCTGGAGGAGGTGGGATGTCTACAGGTGGAAGGTTTCAGTTCCTAGACAAGCTAAGCTCCAGGCATCTCTTGAGTAAAGAAACCAACAGCACTGCTGATTTCTATGGAGTAGTTTTGCAACATGAACTCAGCTCACACCACCAAATTAATTTCATTATGATGACAAAAAAGTGGGATCAGATCCAAGGTCCCGCAAGTTAAAGGACAATAGCTTTGCATAATATACTACCAGCTGCTTTTTTTTTTTTTTTTTTTTTTTTTTTTTTTTTTTTTTTTTGCTGTTGAAGAAATAATGAAGTGCTGAGCGACTCACAGTTCATACTAAGCCGTGGTATTTTGTGGTATTTTCTTATTATGCTTGCACATTGACATAAAGATACAGGTCAAAGTAATCGTAAATGTATTCTCGAAAGTGGGAATAGCATTATGTCTGCTTTTAAAAAGTTCAATAAAAATTCAGAACCTGGAATTCACTGAGATTTTGACAGAATTTAAGAGAGTTTTCAACTGAAACTACATAAAACAGAAGAACCCATGATAAGCAAAGACATTCACTTTTGCTGATTCTCAATGGACATCACTAAGTTTGTTTCTTTAATGAGGTTACCACCTTCCAATTATCAGCCCAAAATTGCTCATACGGATGTGAACAGGGCTTGACTCTCAAAGCAGACTCACGCTGCGCATGAGCTCGGCTTCATGCCACGACTGAGGGCCTCACTAGACCAGGCCGCTGAAGAAAGGCATCTTCTGCCGGAAGCATTGCAACTCCATGTACAAACTTTTCGCTTTACATGTTTATATGTTCCTGCTCATGTTTACTTATGCAGATTTTCCCTTTACACTATTTATCTCAGGTGCGGTAGTGGAAAGGAGAACTCTCAATCCTGGGGAAAACAGTAGTTTTCCAAGTATCAAAATTGCTGATTTCCTGATTGCTTTAAATGGCAAGGAAAAGCAAAGCAACAAACATTTTTAAACTGAACCAATTTGATGTGGAAAAGACTACAGACCTAAAGGTGACATCAAACATGATTTAGTTAGTTCCTTTCACAGCACTGAATTTCCCTTTAAGAATAAAACTAAACAAATCAAATATTTATGAGCTTATAAAGACCCTATTGCTACAATTCACGAGCACATCATCAGTTAAAAGCATTATATTCCATATGGTAAGATAGAGCAGCAGCCCCTTTATACAGATGAAGAACTCAGGAACAAAAATAAGATTAAATCACACACCCAATGTCCCATAAGAAATCTATAGCAACCACAAAAATGAGCCTACATTTTTAGCCTTGAGCTAGTACCTTAAAACACTTCAGTATCCTTTCTTGACTGTCTGAACTTCCCTGTATCTTGTCTCAGAAACACAAACACATGAAAACATTATTGAATTCATGGCTCTTGGCATGCTTCGTAGAGAAAATCGAGATATATCTGTTGGAGCATTTTACTGCAGAGAAGCATGTATCTGCATCTCAGAATTAAACTTAGCCCTACATCTCCCCAAATGCACAAGAACGCATTTCTGAATATTTTTCTTCCTTCAGTTGCTGCTCTTCAGTTTGGTGGAAGCACACTGCTGTTTTCTTCCTACAGAAATGCGCCCGTACAGCTTCTGGGAACATTCATTTCTGTCTCCTGCATGACCCTGATACAACGGCTCATGTTTTCAGCATCTGCTCACAACATAGAGTTAGTTAATTTTGGCAGAGACAGATAGTAATGGGAGTTACAGACAGAACAGAGGGAAATGATTTGGCAGCAATAACTGAGTAGTATGTGCAAAGTCATGCACTCAAGTAAATACGGTTCTTATCATACCTCACATATTTAAGGAAAAGTTTTCCTGAAGAGTTTAATTGGGATGTAATTAAATTTTGATTCGAAAAATGACACAGTATCAAATGGAAGCTCATGGCCAGATCTTGAGTAAATGCATATTCAAGGATTCAGCACTTCATTTGGTTCAAGGGATTCACTGGCAGACTTGTGCATCACTTTCTCTGTGCAATGTAATTGTGTTTGATAAATAGCATAAAACTCAGATTTTCAGAGCTCTGCAGGATGAAATGGCTTTAATATATAATGGTTGCCTGGATGCACCCTCTATAATTACATTTGCAGACAGCTGCCATTATAAATGTGGTTTTCACATGCTTATAGCTTTAACTCAAAACTTTAAGGATAAAACATTCCACCAGTGCTGCCAACTTGCATAATTTTAATCACAAGACTCATAGTTCTTGTCATTTTTCCTATGCTTCATCTTCTGGAGTTATATGAATAAAAAATAGCATTATTTTCATAAAAAAAGTTGTGAGTGAGAGTGGGGAAAGGAGGTGAGTAAACTTTTATCCATTGGAATGAAATATATGAAAATATGAATTAACATATCTCGACAGTTCTACAACTAGAAAGAAAATAAATGTGTGTTATATTTCAGTGTGCTATATTTCAATAAGATGGCAAAAACTGGAAGGTTGTGCTGAGTATATTAATATTAGTTATCTGTATGTTTCCAAACCTCAAGAAAAATGACCAATATCATTATTAGTTTGCATTTTCACACATGTAAGAAAAAGAAAATCATTCTTTTTTTTCTCACCACAAATACATTCATACATGATACACACAAACACACAGGGCTCTGTCAGGAAGATCAACTGAGATTGCAGACAGACTATATATTAACCTATCTAAATACATGAGCAAACATAATCAGAAACTGAAAGTCTTTCATTTATTTGGACTGATTCAAAGCTAAATACATTTAAAATAAAATTCTGTTATTCCATCAAAAGAATTTTAAATATAATTACCATTACAATATTGCAACTATTAGACTTCAAAACTGCCTCTTCTGAATGCAAACTTGGAAAATATTTGTGCAGCCTGACCTATACTATTTTTTCATATTTCATATTATAGAAAGACCTTGAATCCCCAGATGGATCAGAATATATAAAAGTATATTGCATTGACTTCAGCAGCATAAGGAATAGAGGGGAAATATTTGCAGTTATAAGGCTGGAAAGATTTTCTGCCCTAGGCAGTTGACAAGAATGGGTGAAGTCAGTGGAATTTTTGCCATGTGGTATGTCTGGAATAGTTCTCTTTAAAAATACCTTACTACAGAATCACTAACTTTTACTATAAAAAGCATACCTGCACTCATCTACAAATTTCTGTAGCTATTGTATTCTATTTTAAACGACACAGCATGACTGGAGGCAAAATACCTGCTGCACTTTTATTTCTTTTACGTGTAAAGTCGTAACGATCAAATCGTGAGGATTTTCTAGCTACCTTCAAAGGCTCCAGGTTAAAGTACTAGCTCTGCAATAAAATCAGAAAGGCAGCTCCTTGCTATCCTGAACCTGCCACAAAGGAACCCAAGAAATTCTGAGCAGAAGACCTCAATTCCGGCTGGTTCCTTGTGGTTGAACTCTCTGGTGCCTAATAAGGAATAAGAGTGGCTGAAACTCTTCCTGCATTTGAGGAATGTATAAATCTCTCTCCTGGTGGATACCATGGGATGAGTTCAGGCTACAGACTTGTGCACCATAGGGACGTGATTATAGTGTCCTCTCCTCTACCCAGTGCCTGTTTTCATGAAACTCATAGGAATTTAACACCTGTGAGCCTGCCACTGTCTTTTAAATCAGGCAAGGAAAGGATTAAGTTAAAAATGATAGAGTTAAAAAGTGATTAGGGAGAACACTAATGGTTTGACTGTACAGTTGCTTCATTTCTTTATAAACCTGGGCTAAAAATCCAAATAACAAACCAACGCTTCCCATATACCCATGTATTTCACAGAATACAGAAATTGCTTCTAGTGGGATGAACTGAAGTCCTTGTCGCTTGTCTCTTCTTAACTCTGAAGATAAGGAATATGGCAAAGCTGAAATCTGCTTATGCACAATAAAGCAGATGGAAAAAGATTGGCTTCAGAGTATTTTTCATTCCCGTAACACTCCTAGCTGAGTGGCCAAGAAGCAATGACTTTCTTGGACTCCTCACCATTCCTGCACGATCATAGTCTCATCTTCTCTCTCTTCTGGACCCCTTGCATAATATTTAACTATGCCACATACAACCTTCTTCTTAACGGAGCATCAAAACTCAACTAGTACTTTACAGAAAAGCAGAGGACATGCCCCATGGAGTTCATTGTCAATCAATCTACATTAATTAGAGGAAAAGCAGACATTACCCACATAACCTATGCTTTGGATCCTAAAAAGAAATTCCCTTTAACTTGTGTACTGGAAAATATCATTCTCAAGAATACCCTGGCCTGAAAAGATTCAACTACTACCTTACTGCTGTCTAACTGAGCAAAGTGGGGCGAGATTCTGGCAACCAGCAGATCTATCCGTACTGCCTGGATTTCCCCTTAAAAAGGCCTATCTTTAGCATCTGTATATCCTCTTAAAAATTCTTTTCTGACATACTCAACCAACACAAGCCTTGCATCCTCTCTCCTGCATTATTCCCAAGAAGTCTATTGCCACACACAGCCGTATACAACCCAAGTCGCACAGAGGGAGGTGCTGCGGAGCTCAGCTGTAGGCACTGCTGCCACAAAGGGAGAGGTGCCCTTTGCAGGGGAACCGGCTCCCCAGCCCTGGCAGTAGCACTTTAGGCTGCAAACTTGAACCGGGCACAATTTAAATACCTTTTTACACATAGCTGCAAGTAGAAGAGAGAAAGCAGTTCAGGCCATGAGCTCAGAAAGAAGGGAAACAGCAGCAGGAAAGCAATAACTATCTGATGGTTAAAACAGGGGACCAAGTGCCAGCCCTACTCAGGTCTGTGCTGAGATCTGCTGCAGCCTGTATTTATGATTTCAGCCAGGAGCTTAAAGGAAAATTCATCCCTGAGCAAATGTGCAAATAGGATGTTTGCGGTTCTGCATGCACCGCTTTTTTGATTTACGTACTGCATCTGCTCTTTTCAAGTAATGCATTGTTTTCCATAGTGCCAGTTGCACAAACATGCACGGCAGAGCTGGGGTCTTTCCACGCTGTCAGACCGCGCTGGCGAGGACTCTGTGGCAGGATGGTCAAAGCTCTTGCACACAATTCAGTCCTTTGTGTCTCCACGTTATACCTCGAGCAGCTCTTAGGCAAACATACTGACCTCTCAATGTCTTGAAATGATGTAACTAAAAACATATCATTAGAAAAATGGGGGCGTAAGTCCTGGGAGGTTCAACATGCTTTGCAAAGGCTTTACTGCTGGTGATGATGTGCGGTACAGAAAGAACTCAGCCTGACTGTCTTGGGACACAGTGTGTTACTGAAGTTACTTAAAAACTAACAAAACTAACAAATGCTGTATGGAAATCAGTTACTCAGAGTATACATCCCCAGATGCATTTTTTTTTCCAGGCAGTTTTAAGGCATGATCATTCAGCACTTGACTTCATTCCGCTACAAAATAGAGATAATAACCTCTTTGGGGAATATTATTTAATTTAAAGATCTCTAGCTGAAAATTCCAATAGAAAGTAAAACTAACCACATAATGTTTACAGTTACAAAGTCATTTTTGTGCTAATTTAAACTGGTAAGCTAATAGCTCTGTCAAGAGTTTATTCCTCGGTAAAACCCAGTCCACATAAAGAGTGAAGCCCAGAAGCTACATAACTCCACTTACTAAGCTCAGGGCAGTGAAAAAAAGACATTTCCAAAGACTTTTACTCAAGGCAATATGCAATTATCAGAGATGAAAACTGAGTAGGATAATTGTATTAACAGTCTTATGACGAATGTTGCTAGGTCCTTAAAACACTGAATGCACTCACAATCCTAATTTTTTCTTTTTTTTTTTTTCAGGGAAAAAAACTCTTCTATCCCAGCAAGCCCAGAATTAACTCAACATTACCAAAATGATCCAGATAGACCTACTGGAATATTCTCTGTTCAGTTGCAGATTCTAGCCACTTGGCCTACTGAGGACACTGCAGCAAACTATGGCTTCATGCAGTCAAATAAAGAGAAGTTAACAAAGGGAGGATAATGTTAGGAAAAAATGAAGTTCAGTATTTCAAAACGATAGATTTCCTTATCACATGAAAAGATGGCAAAATATCAGAAATACCTGTATGCAGGAGGCAATGCTAGGAGGAGGGGAAGGCCTCAGGGATGGACACTGCGGCTGTTTCATTCCTCTACTGGTCTTCTACAAGAAGCTACTTTAAGATTTCATTTCTCTGGCATCCTCTGATTTTTAATTTCAAGTGCAGTTTTTTGTGGTCTAGTTTGAAGGTACTGCACACAGAACACATTCAGCTGTATGAACGAAGCCACTATATAAGCATCTTCTTGTAATGTCATGTTCTTAGTAGTTCTTTTATTTTTAAAGCAGTATTTCTCAGAGATGCTGACAAAGAAGTACCTAGTTTCAGTGTTGGATGTGCTGAGACAAACAGGCAGACTTTAATACCTTACTTGACCGCAAAGGCACAAAAGTGCACACAGATGCACATATATTCAAGCATCCATGGAAAGAGCTCGTGTTTGGGTCAGCGTATAACTGCATATATTTTTTCATGTACATTTTTGTGGGTACATTTTAGGACTCACGTCTGGAAATTTCCACTGCTTTATGTTGCACAATGTATTACTGCTATGATCTCAACTGTAGCCTGGAATTTGCACTGGTTACGCCTGATGCTCTGCAATCTTTTTGGTGACATCAGCTATCTCTTTTTCATCAAGCATTTGTTCCCTGGTAAACCTGAAACTCCCCTTGTGGTTTGCAGTCTAGACTTCAATTTACACTAGGTTTATCAGCTGTTTTTTGTTGTCATCTTTACAAAAAAAATCTATAATACTGTGCATTTATTTCAGCTTTACTTGTTTTAATATCACTTGTATTCCAATTGATATTTTAAAATTGTCTGCCAAAGCAAATATCTTTTATACTGACTACATCTTACCATTTTAAAAAAATCTTCTGGTTTAGATCCCGTGGGAAAATCTCATGAGTGGCTCTGGCTTTCGCAGCCATTTTGAGCTTCTCAGGCTCGAGAGGAAAGCCTTGACCTGACACTTACGCATGCGGTTCTTCATGAGAACCTGTTGTGCCTGCCTGACAACCTGGCTCCACTATCTTTGATGGAAAAGGTATGTTATGATTAAAAAAGATGGCTGCAGAGACCTTCCTCTATCACCAGAGGCTGTAAATCTGCACATTTTATTATCAACAGCAATCATATGCTGCTGACAGAGAGCTTGGGTGGGAGCACGCCTCGGACAGACAGGCAGGAAAAGCTCAAATCACTTCTCCCAAGATAATGCAGTGTGGTAACTTCCTACATAAATCCACACAAGATTTCCAGAGCTCACTGGAAGTGAGGGCTGATTGAGCAAAAAATAATTATTTTCAAAGCAAAAAAAGTCTTGAACTCTGATGTATTTTTAAAAATGCAACCCCATTGCCTTTTATTGAAAAGCCATGCTTTCTGAAAACCTTGGAGCTGTTGCAAGAACTGCATAAACCATTTTAGGTCTGTTGTTGGGAAGGTAATTTGTGCTGTACAGAACAGAGGTGTTCCAGCAGCATCGAGGAGTTGGATGTTGAGTGCACAGTTGCATTGCCATGTACCTGAAAGAGCTCTACCAACAGAGCTTTGCCATGTGAAGGAACTAAGTAAATTGTAATGAAAGAAAGTCTGCTTAGTGCCAATGTATTCAGCATTGCCAAATCCAAGTTTAAAACAATGCAGGAAATAATGGGGCAGTTATGATGACCTAATTGCATTGGAATTCCTTGGAAAAGCGTATGATCTGCGGATGTCATTCCAATCAGTATTTTTGAAACACGAGGTGAGTTAATAGAATACTTGGATGGTGTTAGGAGATAAAACAAGATAACGATATTAGAAAATGCCTATAAAATTCATGACTATCTTCATTTTCTATTAAAAAGACAACATTGTATTTTCTAAGATACAAACTCCCAGTCAAAAACAACAGACATGCACAAACCTAGCAAAATCCCAAAAGGTATATTCAAACATTGCAAAAAAGGAAATTACAGATTAATTTTCCATTTGTTGAATTAGCCTTCAATAGATCTCATACCTCTTAAGCTGCATTTTACTTCTCACTCTTCTGCAGAAAAATTATCTGTCATCAGGAAATTCCTATGTATTTAATTCAATTGTGTTTAGAAAAACACAATTTATTCTTAGCAAAATAAGCACCATATAAGGTTTGATCAGAGCACAGCACGGAGAATGCCTGATGAGTCTTATGTATTCAGATTTTTACATGCATTTAAAGGGCTAGAATTAAAGGCCTTAAAACAAGCCACTGCAACTGCAGTGGTAGTTTCCCACACTACTTTACTGACCTCCACATCTGAGACTGGCAAAATCCAACATAAATACTAGTAATCTGTTTAGGATCTATAACTGCAGCACTTGTGCTGGGATTTTCCACATTTTTAGACACTGAACAGAAAGGACTGGAAATGACAAAATCCCATTTCTCAGAAGCCTACATTCCCAAACAAACTATAATAGATACGATATGCCGCTAAATTAGGATTAGTAGCCTCTACTTAGCAACCAGAAGCTGAAGGATTTTTCTCTATTTAGAGTCATTCAAGTAAGTATCTCCTCATCTTTTTAAAAAGATGACAATGGTGGTGCTATGCCCAATTTCTTCATAGTAGCCTTGGTGGCCACCTGTACATGCCTATCCAACAGCAACCTGAGCTTGCAGCTCACTGAGCGTGTACCCTAACCAGCAAAGCCTTCTGCAAAATGAGATGGAGTTGTGTGAGGAGGGGAACTTACACCTCTTGGTGCCAGCTTATTGTGCAACCAGGAGTGAAAAACATCTGCACCAGCAGCATGAACTGCTGGTTGCCAAGGAGCTGCTTACAGTATTCTAGGTTCCTCAAGGTGTAAACATTAAGTCTGGATTTCTGCAGCCCCAGTTTAGATGAGATGTAAGTGGTCTGGAACTGGTTGAAAATTACTGTCTGAATCTCACTTTTCAACAGGACTTGACCAGGCAAAAGGACACTTGTTAGTGGAAAAGCTTTGGGTCAGCAACCCTACCTTACCTTTAGCCACTGTTCCGCCTGCTCTTTGCTCTGTACTGCTAGAACCAGTGCATCTGCTCCTTGGTGAGTGATTTTCAACTCATGCTTCTTCTTTTTGCTGTCTTTGGGAATGTATGTGATACTGCAATCATTCAACAGTAGCTCCATCTGAGGTTGCTGGTCCTTGGAACTTTTGTAACACTAAATAAATACAAGGAACACAAGTTAAATCTCACCTTTCTGAACTTTTTGGGAAAGATGTTGTTATATAGAAATGATATTTTTAATTTTTAATATTTTCCATGCATCCCTTTGTGACATACCACAAAGTTTAGTCAACACTAACTTCCATTTCTCTTTGTCATCCCCTTTGCAGAGCAAAATTCCTTCCAGACTGATAGTAATAGAGGCTTTTTATTGCACAACAGGTACAACATATGGAGGACATTAAGCTTCTCTATGTTATCCATATGACTCAATCTTGAGCTTGATCGGATAGGCAGAGAATGGTTTAGGATAGCTGCTCTCACGTGGTGGCAGAATATGCTGGCACAGTTAAGGACTTTAAAGCCCAGGAACTCACTCTGCCCTCTTGACTGTGGGCTGAGCAACTTGGAGATCATTTCTGGCAGTGACAGTCTGGTACAACCAGGTGAACCTACACCAGTGCCTACACACTGCAGAGGAGCAGACATGGACTTACTCAGCTCTTATCTACGTTGAGCTAACAAAATTTGCAGAGTGCCGAGAGGGGGCAAAGTCACAGGATGGAAAATTTTCCAGCTAATTCAATTTAATCTGTCACTGCACAGCCCAGCCTCTGTGTTGGTTTAGTCTTTAGGGTCTTGGCTAAAACCATATGCACTGCCAGCTGTTTTTCCCTCGATAGCCAAGTACTGCCAGTGAACAGCCCTTTCATGTTGGTTTCCTGATGACCTGCTCTATATTTGAATAGGTGATCTAAACGTGAAGGGTTTCACATAGCATTAACCTGTCCTACAGACCTAGTCCCTATTCTCAGCTACTACCTCAGCATAGTTCAGCTCCCTAAAGCTGTCACTGAGTGCCAGACTGCAGAACACTGTTTAATTGTGCAGGTGAATATCCAGTTACTTTATATGTGCGAATAGACTTTTGCCCAGACAAGTAAGTATGAAGGCTAAAAGGGTATCATGATATTCAAGAGGACTGATTAGTAGGTGCATACATATAAGACTGAGCATAAATGTGAGCAGAGAAAAGCACACACTCTGGAGTGCCTGCTGGCAGTGTCCACTTCATGATGCAACAGTCAGAAACACAGTAGCTGCTAAAAGTGTATTATTCAGGCTGAACAAATACAGCCACTCTCAACCAGTCTTTGCAAATCTTCATCATCCTTCCTCCCTCTCCAAGGCTCATTAACTCAAAATTCCTCTAGTTTAGTCACAAATTTAAAGACGTTTGTAATAATTAAAAGTTAAGTATTCAAGCTATGAAACCTTGTAAAAATACATCATTATTTAAGAACCACTACAGAGCATATGATTCCCTTTACATTAAGTTAAAGATTTTACTTATAATTATACACTACTAAAACTCGAGTATTAATATTTTAAACAACTTTATGTGAAAAGTAATTCTCTATTAAAAACTATTTCTAATAGCTAATTCTAATCAAAATAGTTTGGTCCTATGATCAAAGCTGTATTTATAACATAGGCAATTACTAATCCTTAGGAACATATATTTGTTTTACTTGCATATCTCATAAGTTACATCTGTAAGTCCTCCTTCAAACAATAAACTGATCTTATGTAACTTTGTCATTTGACTCCTATTGTGATTTTTATTTTCTTAATCCCTATTACAGAATTACTGAAAAACAATCCCTGAAAGGAAAAAAAAAAAAGAAAAAAAAGCTTTTAAGACCACACACATGGTTAAAGAAAAGGAAAATGGAAAAAATAACATTTTAATATAGAACAACAAACATAATTCTAGAAGAAATACTGCGTGACTTCTGAGAAAATCTCCTTCCCTCCTTCTTTACTTCAAACTGTTATCACAAGCTCCTGAAATCTGATGTGATTCTGATTTATGGTAATACTAACGTGAACTAAGGATAACAGCATCACAACAATACAATGCAAACCAAATCAGAATCAATATTCTAAAAATCCTCAGAAACCATGGAGAACTGGCAAACAAATTCCAATTATATTTCAGAAATCTCTTCTCCAGTTATCTCTATTTCAAATGCTAGTATTTCCTACAAAGGCGTAAGCATAAATGCACTTGGAAAGTGAACACAGAAAAACTTGGATCAGTGTAATAATGATGTTCTGCAGAAAATGGTCTATCACCTTTTAATCAGCTTTTAACACCTGGGATATTGCAATAATTATTAGTTACATAATTAGTTACAACAGCTCTAACCAACAGCTTAGAAGATAAGGAGTGTCTAAGTGTCATCCCCCAACTGATCTATTATTTTAAGCCTTAGGTGGCTTACACTGATACAGAAATGAATGTCAATTAGGCTCTCTTTTCAAAAAACAAAACCACATCTATGGGCAGATAATTTACTAACTTACGGAATCTTCTACTGGCGCCTCCGATCAGAAAAAAAACGTAAGAGATTTACTAAAGGAACAAATACATCCACTTGTTTCTTTCCCTTCTATAATGCAGCTGTGCATCATGTGAATACTGCATCTGTAATTACTGCCGAACAGATGGCGAGGTTCAGTTTAAAGTGTATACATTACAGCGGCATATGCTGCCAAGTGAATTCTCAGTGTAACAAGGGACTTTTCTTTCTAACAGTCTGATCCAACAGTTCACACACAAAGCTCCCCTATGAGACTTTTGCCTCCACAGGGAATGAAAGATTGGATTTACAGTTTCAGCAATTTTTTTTTCAAATGAAATATGTTAGAAGCGTATAGGGCAGACTTTCTTTCATATGTCAGGCAATTGCCTGAATTTAAGTTTAAGTGCAATAAAAATCAAAGTCCTATGTGGCTAAATGATACAGTTACCATTTCAGTGGTTGTCTGCTTCTTGGATACTTGCAATATATTACGAAAAAGCTTCCTGTACAAATAAATACATCATCTAAAAGACATAATGAAAATACAGCTAGATAAAAATAAAAATTACCAGTAGTTTGTTTTCTTTGATAACACACAGTAGTTTTGTCCATTGCCCAAATCGTTTCTTTCTAAGGAGGAAGGCACAGATTTTGGCATCCTTCACTAGATCCATAGAGGCCTCCTCAGATGGCCACTGATGTCTCATTTTTTTCCCTTTTCCATCCTCCTCCTCTTCATCATAGGATTCATAAGAGCTGCTCATAGCATCTGAATCATAATCTTTAAGGAAAGCATAAAGTGTCAAGTTACAACATTTAGCCATGAAAAAAACTGAAATAACAATCTCAACATGTTTCATTTTAAGTAAAGGCTTTTAAAGGTCAGACACAAACAAACAACTGTTTCTGCATTTAGCAATATCAAAACACGTTTTGTTGAATAAGAGATGATAGAAGATGAAAGCTGTTCGTTATGAAATGTTATAAAAGACCCATACTGACACCTTGGGAATTTTAATTAAAACAGAGAACAGAAAATAAATACAGAGAATTTTAGCCAGTGTTTTGTCATCCTCAAAGTATTATTTGGCAGGTACTTTCATCTTTTGTGTTTCTTTTACAGAATAGAAGTTGTAATCCTGCCCTGTTGCTTAATGCAAAATACACTTAGGCACAGAAATATAAATATTAGTACAGTGTATTAAGAAACAAGCACTGAATATGACAGAGGTCACAAGAGTAAAGCACAGCGCATAAGATTTCATACAACTCTAAAATACAACACATGCAGTGATTAATGCTGAATAGATGATGCTCTTTCTTGACATACAGACTCTGCTTGACTTAAAAGCATTCTGCAAAAAAAAAAAAAAATCTCCTGTTATGTGCTCAGCCTACACAGTTTAATTCTGCTCCAGGTTTAGTAATGTAATAACAAGATTCCTTTCTAATTAAATGGTCTTTGGTCAGGCCTTTCATTTTCAATAAAGTAATCAGTTCTGAAGCAGTGACCTTGATTACAAAATGGATTTGTCATTATCACAGAATCTCTCTTCTCCCATACATACACATTTCTATGTATATACAGATACATACATACATATACATGTATATAAATCCCATCAGATAATAACACTTGAAGGCACCCTTGTCACTCAGTGCATGCAAAACATCCTGAGATCACATACTCCCATGGAGGAGATATGATATTTTTAATATTTTCAACAGGAAATTGAAAATAGAAAATTTTCAGTAGAAAAAAATTTCAAAAGTTGACATTTTGTTTGAACATTACAAGGAGACTTTGATATATTTTTAGGCCAGAAAACCTCTTGTTTCCTTTAGCTTAGGCACTTAGGGCACAGTCCAGGATATGGAAGAGAGATCTGAGGAAACTGGGAAGAGGACAAGAAGGTGGATGGCTGCAGAGCTCATTCTAAGGCTAGCACCTAGCCACAAGGAGGTCGGAACACAGTACACCCAAACCTCAACATCCCGGAACCAAGACTAGACCTAGTCTGTGTTTTTACAGACAAGTTTTACAAATTTTTATCTTCATTACAAAGGGAAATGCAAATAAAATTTCAAGCTCTTGAGGTTTTTTCATGAAATGGAAGTGCTGTCTTCTGATCAGTTCAACTATGCAGTGTTTGGCTCAGGGGCAGCTCCATGCAGGCTAGTGGAAAAAGCCACAAATGATTATCAATAAAGGAAATTTGGAGCATTTTTTTCATTCATTCTATGAAAAACAAGAAAAAAGATGGAAAAAATTTAGGGCAGATGAATAATCTGACAGATAGTTACTCTGTAGGGTTTTTTTGTTTTATTTTTCCATGTTTGTTCCAAAGAAAATGCAAAATCTAGCAGAACTTGCCATTTCATCTGTCTCTTCTGACTTCCTCCTGATGAAGCAGGAAAAAAAGCAAAAATAAAAAACCACCAAAACCAGAATCAAAACACAACAACTTCCTCCTGCTCCCCTTCTGTTGTAAACGCTATTCAGAACCTTTCACACAGAGATATCTGGAGAAGTTGGGAGTTCACCGACCAATATCTAATGTACGGTAGCACACCAACTTGTTTGAAGTGGAGGCAGAATGATTAATGTGGTCAAGTTACCAAACACGAAAATGCAAGATCCAGTCATTAAATCAGCCTCTTCAAGAAGCCCATCTCCCAGAGACACAGGCTAAGGCAAAAACTGTCATAACCTAAAGTTGCTGTCTCTTTGGCAACCAGTGGTCTTTCATGTAAAGCATTTAATCTTTAACTCCACCCTCTCCCCTTTCAAAAAAGCAGTATTTTGGTGTCTGTAACATATCTCCCACACCCCTTCTGCAAATTTAATAGTACTCTTTACTGCAGCTAAGCCATTGCCACAATGGTCACTTAAACGTTCATTCTTTTTGTACAATCTTTCACACCATTTGTGATTTTGCTGCAGTATTGGCAATAAGATTATTCTGAAACTTAAAAAATTCTGGAGAACTAGTAAGAAGCAGAAAAGGAGATGAGAAATCACTACTCAAACAGGGAGATACGGCAATACTATTCTGATAGCGGTTTTCCATTTAATTACCAATAAAATTTTTCCTCTAAAATTAAGAAACCAACTTTTCAGTGTAAGAATCTCTGGTGCTATTTTCACAGAATCATAGAATCGGTAAGGTTGGAAGGGACCTCCGGAGATCATCTAGTCCAAACTCCCTGCTCAAGCAGGGTCACCTAGAGCATGTTAGACAGAGTTGCATCCAGGTGGGCCTTGAAGATCTCCAGAGAAGGAGACTCCACCACCTCTCTGGGCAACCTGTTCCAGTGCTCCGTCACTCTCACAGGGAAGAAATTCCCCCTCACGGTCAGGTGGAACTTCCTGTAGTTCAGTTTGTGCCCATTTTCAGTAGACCAACTTGAAACAAGAGTGTAAAGAAAGGACACTCCTCATACATAGTCTCCATTAAGATTGTTGTGAGTTGAGTCATTATTCTGTATTATAAGCATCCACTGAAGAAGGGTTGTCTCCATAGCAGAATCAAAGACTTTTTTCTGTCTGAAGATGCCTTCTCCACCTGCATTTTAAGTGCATCTGTCCAAAGGATGTAAAAGGCAATACTGGATCTGTTTTTATTATTTTTGCAGATGATTTTTCTTTCCTCTTTAGAACATGTTTTAACTTTCTCATATTGCAGGAAAAAAAAGGTTTCACCTTGAATATAATTAGCAATCATCTCTACCACATAACAGAGCTGCTTTCTTCTTACCTGAAACTCCATGCAACAATCTCACTTTCTTTTCAGCAAGGTTACTGGGTTGAACCATTGTTTTTTTTTCACAGCATTCTACCATATAATTTTATTTATTTATTATATTTTTTTTTTACTTTAAGTTTTATCAGTTTCACAAGTAGTTCAAGGGCAGATTTCACACTGGGGATAAATTGTATGAGCAGCAATGGGACTCTGCTGACATAGCATTGCAAGATTATTCAAATCTCTGTTTATAGAAGAAGGAAAGCCAATAGGAGCTTCTGAGACTGACACTTCTGGACTCCCACACTAGCACAGTTAAGGAGATCTTTGCGGAGTCACTGCCATCTCCTGCCTACAAATCTCTGAGGTCTTTAGGCTCTGAAACAGAAACCAGCTTCTGTTCATTTTGTGAAGTGACTAGTATATTTAACATAATGACTATAGGCATTCTACTATTCATACATAACTGATGTGTATCAGATGTTGAGAAAGATATCCTGAGAAATTCTGTATGGAAGTATAATTTCCAAGGTTTCTGAAGCAGTATTACTTTCTCACTAAAAGCAGTAAATTGCCTATTAGAAAATGTTAAATTGTGGAAAGCTAAACAGTAAAAAGGTAAGTCATGTAAAGGCTACTAATGACTAAATCCTGTCATCTAACATAGTCTCCTCACAACGGGTAATGAAATAGGCTGAATGTGAAATCATAGGTAAGTTGTGAAAACATCGTGTGCATACTTTCAAATCAACACACTCTTTGGGTCTTGGGGAGGGGAGGAGAGGGGAGAGAGGGATAACAGAGCATTCACACTGATCATGATTTGGAGGGGGAAAAAAAGATTCTTACAGCGTCTCTCCAAAAGAAAGAGGTTTTATTAGGTCTACTTAAGTCTCAGTGACTTAGGATGCACTGATACATGTCGCAGTGCTGCTGTATGTATCTACTTCTTCTTCTGTATCTTCTGCATTTTTCGGTTATTTGAGCTTCTGACAACAGCTTTTTATGATTATCTGAATGAAAATTTCCTAATGTTAAAGGGTAAGTACCACAGTAGCCTTTCAAATTATTTGTAATGGTGTATTCCAAAGACTAGCCTATAACAATTTAGACATATTGTACAGATCAGTACTTTAATAAACAAGGAAGAGAATTATCAATCAAGCCATATACAGTTTTGCTTTCACTTTCATTCAAATAGAAATTACAAATAGAACACAGGAACATTGAGAGGTTGTAGATATTTCATTTCCACAAACTATATTCCTCTGTAATTCTCTTGCATTTCCATCCCCCTTAATAGGTAAGACATATGGGATGTGCACCTGATAGCTATTAATCACATTAGAAAAATATTCTGTAGGAATAGACAATGGATTCAAGACAATTATATCTATCTCAACAGTTATTTAACAGTTTACTATTGCAGGTCCCACACTTTAAGCACTTCTTTTTTTTTGACCTTCTCAGTCTCAATTAGTCTGAAAAATTGTAGGTTCCATCCTTAATACAGTGCTTTGATGGTTTATTTTAATTGCCTATATTTGTATTGTTCACAACCCCACAGAAAAACACACTGGATTTAGTGGATGTTTTATTTGTGTGGTGAATGAATATTCAGTATCATGAATAGTATATTGAATTTTAAAGCAACTTTATTACAGATGAGGAGTGGATGACTTTTATTACGTAGTAAAAGAGTACAGGACATAAAATATAGCAAAATCATGGCAAGACAGATTATGAGTTACACTAAAATGTTGTATATGTATATGTGTATATATATATATATAAATTATGGAATTATTAATGAACACTTCAAGTCTGATCTTCTAAATATTTTCTTGGTTTTGGATAGCTAAGCAAAATAAAAGATCACTTTCTTATTTTGTTATGTATTTTGTTCCTAGGTAATCCTTTAGCAGTACTATTAATATTTTCCTGCCTAAGCATGGCTCTTGTTTAATGACCAAACACAAATCAGCAGTTCACCAGATTACAGGGTGTAGCAGGACCACCCTGCAGCAACTCAAGGGAGGAAATAAAGACAGGAATGATTGTGCTGCTTTGCAAAACTGTGTGTTCCTTCATTTATTTTACATTATACAAAACACTTTCTTACCTTGAATTTGCTAGGTAAATTAAGAGCTGCCAGATACCTAAATCTGGTTTTTATTTTTAGAGCTAATGCAGAATGATAAACAATTTTCCCTGACATACAATGTACAAATTTAAAATTTAATGTTCTAAAGTGTCTTTTATGTATGTATTTTAAGAACAGAGATTTTATTTTATTCTTTCATTCTAGTTCAAATAATAGAAGTGTCTATAAAAAGCAAGCAGATATTCCTTTCATCTTTGGGTCACAAAAAATAACTACCAGTGATAAATGAAATAAGTAATAAATTACCTCAGCCAATAAAAAAAAGAGTAGCAAAAAGGAAAATGTTTGCAATTTTTAGAACATAAATTCCTACTCACTGACCCCATGTAAACACTCACAGCAGTCACTTCATCGTTCCATCAGTGTGCTCTCATCCTATCACCACTTAAGTACAGTCAGTCTCTGCCTGAGTAGTTGGATACAATAAAAAGCATTCGCGTGCTGCAGCAAGAAGTTTTGGTGATCAGTTAGTAGGTAGCCCCCTGCCTTTTGCACTAAATGAGTAGTCAAAACAGTAGTCATGTGTATCAAACACAGCTTTCAGGATTGAGTATGAATGATCAATCCCTGTCTATAATATGTCATCAGAAATGCTGCAAATCACATCTTTTTTATTCTTCGCTTTAGAAAAGGTCCTGTCTTTTTTCTTTAGATGTTTATCTGTCTACTGTAATGATTAATTTGGCGCAATAGGAAGTTATCAGTAGATCTGCAGATCAACACCAAATTTTGAGGCCTCTACATTTACACTATCTGGAGTTTGAAGAAGGTTGTGTTAGACTGTACTTAGCTCTGGAGCCCTGGTCTAAATATCCCCCACCATCTTCACCGTTCAAAGCTGTCCAGATGCCCAGAAGCTGATTTGGACTCTCCGTCCCCAGTGGGGGTGGTGCAGCAGGTTTGATATGCATGGTGGAGCTCCGGGTTTAGTTTCCTCAAAAAGGAACCTAGTTTGCGCACACAGAAACATCTCTACAAACTAAACCAATGTATGGCCAGTGAGGACAATCGCAAATGGCCAAAAATGGTCGAAATCATGCTTACTGCACATCACCAAAGCACAAATAGAGCTGCAGCCTTTGAATGCTATACATACTGAAGGACACTGGAATTAGCAGCTGCTCGAAACAGACCCAGACATATACTACTCACTGGAAGTGATATACTCAGGAGCCTTTCCAGGACTAAGTGGCACTGCCTCTTCATAGTAGCCTTCTGGAAGGGATGATGTTGGTAATGGTGGAGGCCCATTATCTGGTGGCTAAATGAAGAAAAAAAGAAAGAAAATAAAAAGGTGATTAAAGACCAACAAGGTGCTAAAGTAAACTTGCTGACAATATCTGTTCATGATCAGTGCTGATATTACCAGCCTTATAACCTTAATGGCTTCTCTGGTGACTATTTCTTATGTTAACTATATCTAAAGGTAAGGCTCTTGAGGGATGAGTTGGTCCCTTAAGTAAGAAATATTCCGCAGGACAGTAGCTTTTAGAAGGGAAACAAGTCTAAATCTCAAGCTTCTCATCCATTGCGATAATTAAACAACACCAAGTAGATGTTGAGACTGCAAAGCAATGAAGTGATTTAATTATGCTTTATACCATAATCACACATCTTGAAACGCACTGTTATTGTCAAGTCTTTTCCCTCCACCGATGATAATGAAGCAGAATCATACTGTGTGTACTCAAACTGAGTCCTTCGGGGATGTATGAACAGGCAAATCATAGCTGCCATTGCTAAAGATGGCAAGATCAAGACAGCAATTACATTAAAAGAAGTCCTTTCTAAAATAACATTAAGTGGTAAAAATGTTGGAAAGATAAAATTCTCTATTTAAGAACTAGCAACTTGAAAGACCTATGTAGGAAAGAGATTTCTACAGATAGATCATTTTACATTATTGAGGCTTTATTTATTAGTATTTATGTATAAAATAATTTCTATTACAGTAGTAAACAAGTATGAACTCTGAACAAAAATCAGACAGCCTGAGCTGGCATAGATTAAGGATAGATAACATAGTCCATGTTTTTGTGATGCATTCTGCTTTCCAATGGCAGATCAATTCTTAATATCAACATTATTTTTTAAAAAGCTAACTTTACGTAGTGAAATCCGAGCTACTACTAACAAATAGTTCAGAACATCACAAAACTATTATACGATAAAATAAATATTTCAAATACCAGGTCAAATTTTAAAATGCTTCTTTTCAAACATAAACCTGTTTTAAATTTAAAACTGACTGACTGCTGGTATGTTGATATAGCAACAAAGTAAATTTAGTACTGTATGACTTCCACGATATGCCTTTACTATTCTATTTCCTTAACAAGTACCAAAACAACTGTATTTTATAGAACTCATTCATATTTGCCACAAGGTTTTCGTTCCATATTTTCATACTGAAGGAAATACTTAAGCCTTTTTCCAACACCAGCAGTTTATCGTATGACGACAAAAATACAACATGCAACGAGAGTCTCATTTTGCAGCAACAGTTTTCAACACATCTTTCTCTTTTTCATAACGGGAGGTAAATGTAGTAAGTATATGTCTCCATTGGATTCACGCAGTCTAAATTCAGGAAATGAATAGAGGCATTTAAGGAATAAACTAGTCAAGGAGGGCTTTGCTCATGGTCAGATACAGGCTCTTCTGGAGCACCAGATCCCAGCTGGGCTCAGTAGCCTAGTAGAGGCATAAAGCCTTTCCCACAGAATACAGATGAAGCTGGAGTGACTAGTTTCCTTAGCCAGCCTCTTTTTTATAGTGTACGACATCAGAGGACATCAGGTGGTTTGCATTAACTTCCACGGGCACTTTTAGGCCTGAATTTGTCTTTGCATACTTCTGAGCTAGACATCCTCAAATCTCATTGCTGCTTGCCAATCTTCACTGGACTCCCCGTTCTTAACAGCTCTGTGAAAAGAAACCCATCCTTAGCGCGCTCTGAAGTTACCTTTATATAAAATAGGTTTTCCTACCTTGAAGTGTTTGTATAATGTATATTATGGACATGTGCAGAAAGGTAGGTGGCTAGTGAAAATATCAGCCCTCCAGCCCTAAGAGATCTCCTCGTAACACCAGCAACTTCCTCAAGAGCAATGAACTGAATTGGGACCGAACATCAAAACTTTGGTCAGATTGAGATTTACACTAACATTACTTTGACATCAAGTGATGTAGCCAACTTAATATTAGTCACACTCAAAGAGATGGCAATTACTGTTATCTCCAACGTGAACCGAAAGAGTTTTCCTCACAGAGCAGTTTTGCTACAGAAATTATCTATCAAAGAACCAAAATAACGAAAAAAATAAAGCTTTCAGCACAGCTTCCCTATGATTCAGCTGAAAAAGGCAAACCGCAAACCTGCGCATCGTCACAAAATAAATGAATCCTTCGCGTTCATCTGCCGCGGCGCAACAGGCGCAAGGGACACTAAAAAACGCCAGGCGCCCGTTCATATTGGAAAACTGTCAGCGCGCTGTGACTCTTGCCCCACACACCTGCGCTCAAGCGGTAGCCCCGTGCGGCAGAACCGGGAGAGATGCCGCGTCCTTCCGCTCCGGCGGGCAGAGCCGTACCCAAGCGGGGCAGGGTCAGCGTTTGCTCCCCGCTTCGCGCCGGCGGCAGCGTGGATTCCCACCAGCCCCTTCGTAACGCAGATATAACAACGTCGCTGGCTAGCCTCCAACTGCTTTCCCCGTCAGGTGCACATCAGATATATGAAATTCCTATCATTATTAAACCTAATTCACCCAGGAAATATCCGTCCGGAGAGTCATTCCCATTTCAACCTGACACAGTAACGAGGTTTCAAAGCCATCTTCTATCCAGAAACAAGTAAGAGATTCCAATAAAGATCCGGATCGAGGGGGGTGGTTAGGGGGAATGCTTGTTTTTAGACAAAATGTTATTCCGGAAGAAAGAAAAAAGGAAATGAAACACAAATGGTGCTTGTCTGAATTCGACCCTGCCGGAGCAGCGGTTCCTGCGTGCAGCTGGGGCGGGCAGGGCTGCGCGGCCAACGTCAACACAGATGGAAACCATTGCTGCGCTCGCCGGCCCTCGCTTCCCAAACGCGTTCTGCAGCGCTTGCCATAACAAAGTGGAAAACAATTATAAAATAGCTTTATTCCTCCTTTTTTTTAAAAAAAAAAGAATGATGATTAGTAGAAACATCCAACTGATAAATACAAAATAAAAATGCCACACTCAAATCTGTACCACAAACAACAACATCTTTCGGGAGCTATGGAATATGTAATCCTCCAGGCATCAAAAAATCTAATATGCAAACGTGAGCATGTTGATATTGCTTATTAATATCTACAGTATTTAAATTTCTTTACTATTGCTAGTTGTATATTTTAATGCTTTCAACTTGGCAATTTTTCAATAGATGAATTTTGATGAAGTTACAAAGTACAAACTGAAATAAATCCTGATTCAGTAACTTCTCATTAGCTTATCTGAAAATAAAAAAGGCCATAAATAAAGCACAAAACTATTTATATACTATTTTAAAAGATTAAATCTTAAAAAATAGAATGGAACATGTGTAGTTTGAGTGGTATCACACAGAAAGACACGGCAAACTGCAAAGAAAGCACTGACACAAATTTCTACCTCTATTTTTTCAGAATAGGCCATAAGGAAGAAAATTAGGGAATGCTGCCTTTCAAGACAAATAACCTTGCTCAATCACAGGCGTAAGAACTGAGTTAGACAAAAGTTATCACTATCTGATTGCACTGGAGGAAAAAGGACAGAGATGAGCGACATACTGGTGCCCCAAGTAATATCAGTAATACTGAGACAACTGATGAAGGTGTTTGACAGCTGCTGGGTTTAAGGACAAAATGTGAGATGCACTTTTTGAATCCAAGAAGCAGAGGGGTGCTAATTACCCTGCAGAACTGAGCACTCAGAGGACATTAGAGACCGGATGGTTTATGAGATGCCCAATTCCAATTTACAGGAGGGATTGCTGAGAGAAACAAATATCTGCAAATAATAAACAATACTTACCTGGAAATTAAAACTCCTGTTTCCACTGGAAACTAAAAAACAGACTTGGTGGAGAGAATACTTTGCGGGCACATTATGGTCTTTCTCTCCACTAGCCCATCTGTGTTCCCTGGAGCACAAATAAACTCCTTCTCTCTTCATCCTAGGAGATAACTTTACTTCACCCTTCCCTCAGAAGGTACCTAGGGTACCTACAAAGATAGGCAGCAACTATCCTGTTTTTGGGGGTTGGTCTTGCTCATACTTGATGAGGATGTGATAGTATATAGTGTAGAAAGCAATATGAAAAGCAGAAGAAAATAAAGATCATCCTAAAGATCATCCTCCTAAAGATCATTTTATATCTCTGAGGATATTAAATTTTTTTACATTACGGTGAAGTGTTACACCTTGTAGGAAACAAAAAGAAACATCTCAGTTTATGCAGTCATTCAGCACGTGGAGATTTCCAGTGAAAACGTGTGACTTTAAGAGAGGTAAAGTCTGCCAACGCACACGTGCTGCCGCTGAAGACTGCCAGCAATTCAAGTGCCATTCTCGCAAGGGTGTTATTAGATCAACCACCGACTCAGTCCCTGCCGGACTGTGGAGCCAGCTGCCTTGTAACCCCACATCACCCAAAAGCAGCAACCTGACACTGGAAAAGTGGCCAAATGCTGGCTTTCAAGAAGAACCCTTGCCACCTTCACTTGCCATCCTCTTGGGAGCACAGCGGACCTCAGCACAACCCTGCCATACCCTTGGCCCAAGAGATCAAAGACTGCTCTCGCATTTATAATCCTAGTACATAGTATATGGGCATTACTGACTGCACTATTCAACTCAGCTTTGCCATGCCACTGTAAAGACTGTAAATTGGGCATCAGTACTTGCGGCACACTCAAAGTTGATACGAAAGTTATCAGTAAACTCAACATCACTACAATGCTAAAAAGAAATCTCTTTTTCTGCCAACAGTTGAGGACTTTCTATATGGATTTATTCAGGACAAAAGTGCTGACTGCATGGGACATTAAGAGTGATCTCTGGCATATTGAGCTGTGCAGGAGTGAAAAATTAGCCTGAGTGCTGACAAGCAGAAACTGAATTCTTCAACTGGCCATTATTAATTTATCAGATTGTTAGCTGGACCCTAAGAAACTGAGAGGTAAATAACATGAAAGAAGTCTAGCATATTCTCTTTCCAGGTTCTGAACACATCCGACTAAAGACAGGGAACCAGCCAGCCAGGTAGTAAATGATCATTGCTCAGAGGAATGGTTAGAGGCTCTCATAAATATCTCCAATATGTGAGAAGAAGGTTGAGTAGTGCTGCAGAACTATTAATCACTGGCACTCTGGGGTCTGGTTTTAGCAGATACAGAAAAGGGACTGATAAACACAGATAGAAAAGTGATCAGGTACAGGATTCTGCCAGCCCATTCTGCTCCAGTCCTTTTGCTTAGCACTTATTTGAGAGACATTGACTGAACTTTTTAGAACAGAATAATCCTGTCTGTCCCTAGCTGTGGCTGCAAGGTGGGCAACACAGTTGCACAACGGAGTGCTGGCACAGCCCCACACAACTACCACTAAGTAAATCAATGCAATTACAACACATGCTTCTGAAGTTCTTCTTCCCCACAAGCTAAGCTTTTGCTTCGAGTGATCTTGATTCAAGACTAACAATAAAACCAGTACGCACTTTACACACTTTACTATAGGGAATGAAGATACATTCAACATGGCCAAGAGTCTGTGTGTGTACCCAGGAGTAACTGCCTAATTAACAGTATCTATGGAAAAGTGTTTGGTATGTAGAGTATCATGACTAAAAAGAAAATGCAGGCTCAGACAAAAAAAAAATCTGAACAGATTTGTTCACTGTTATTACACTCTACACTTTGCTGTGAAGACTATCTGGAGAAAGGACCTCATCAGCGACAGAACTGCCACTTCCTCAAATAAAGAATTTCTTCTGCTTAGCTGGTCCTTTAAACAATAGAAGAGAAAATGGCAGTGGAGAGGGCCAAATGAAAATAAGAACCCAGCACCTATATATCAACTGAGCTCAGAATCAGATATATAAAATAAAAGTGACAAGCCTTGAGCATCACTAAAGTAACAGCTATCTGGAGGGAGTGACACCCAGGCTCTGTGGAAGACAGAACTGGAAGTAAACTCTAAATTCCATGGAGGGTACAGGAGATCTGAGGAAAGAATTCAGAAGTAAAAAAGAACGAGCCAGAAACAAAAATACAATTATTTCTGTCTCATTCAGATTTTACAGTAAAAGATTATGTCACAGCCATCTAGAAGCACTACTCAGAGACGAACAATAAAATAGAGTCATACCAAGCAAAGGGTCTGGGGGCAGCAAGAAGACAAATGGGTTTTAACTAATGCTGGGAAAATCTGTCATACATATTACATGAGAAAGATGAATCTGAAATTTTAAGCAGCATGGGCATTTCAGGGGAAGTTACTCTAGCTCTGTTTAAGGAAGTGTCTGTATTCTCCAGTATAGTCAAATTAATATTCCTATTCCAGGAGTTCATGTATTCATGTACCTGACATGACAGTGGGGACAGGACACAGCAGCAGGGCAAGAAAAGCGCAGACAACGCTATCTACAAACCATATTCTCTACGCTCCAGAACATTAAAACAAGAGAATACTTTGGTACTTACAAAAGTAGCAAACACTTACCGGCCTAACTCCTTTCTCATGTGTTTGTAAACAGCATCTTAATCAACACGCTTGGAAAAACAAATAGGCTGGTTCCTCATTAGCAGCACAGGGGTATTTCTTTATGGACAGGAAGTTTTACGGACAGTGTTTTATGGAAACAAGATACCGAAAAACCTGAGACCATAAATATGCACATGATAAGAATGATGATAGGACAATATCCTGTGAAATCTGTGGCATTAGTAACCTAATAATCTAGTAATCTAACTTTCTGCTATGAATGTCAAAGAGCATCAAGATGTAGTAAAGATAGGAAAGAGAGCAAACACCTTCACTTTCTATAATCATAGAGAGAACCGGTAAAGCAGTTCAATCCTACTGCAAGCCCAAACTGAAGTTCATCCAGTTTAAATGCAAACTGCAGTTAAAGGCAGTCCAGGACAGTTCCCTTCGGCAGCCTGGACATAAAAAAAAGCTTTGATATATGTTGGTGCACATTGTTATAAAGGTGTTTTATAAATTAATTGATAAGGATATTAATTAATAAGTTTTCTATTGTACCATTTGCAAATATGAAAAAAGAAACTGTAACGCACCCTCTATAAAAAAATGGGGACAACTACAGTGTTCTGCAAGACATGATCAACACAGAAAGAGATTGTAAACATTTTATTGTCCTTATTATTTATGCAATCATATATGATAACTGAAACAATTCCACAACCAAACCATGTCCAGAAGGCTCTCTGCCATTTTGGTCACTCACGATCAATCTGGAACATGCAACTAGAGCAGGTGCTTAGGAGAAATACTGCTAGCAAAAGTGAATTAGCTCAACAGAAAAAAAAATATAGTTCAAAAGGAAATTGATAGAGTCTGTCTTAATTTAACAGAGTGAAACGAAGACCGAGAAAAACATGATTGCTATTTCAAAGGAAATCTGAGGCATAGGCTCAAATGAGGAAAAATAACTACTTAAATATAAGAATAATAGCTGATATTGAACAGTGAGATGGTGGAACAGCCTTCCAAACTGAAATAGCAGCTTAGAGAAACCCATATGGTAGTAAATTGATTTTGGTAAGTTTTCTGAAAGGGTTAATGTTTTATAATTTCCAGTTGTAGTAAGGACTGGACTCAGTGATCAAAAGGACCCTTTGGTCCTTCTTTCATTATGGAAGAACATGCTGAGATTTGTTCAAATTGAAGTCATTGGCCAGCTATGACTGAAACAAATGTATTTTCGTAGAATTTATTTTTGTTGCTTTTAAACATTTTACACAAGGGAAACCTTCCAAGGCCAATACTACCTTAAGTTAATCTTTTAGGAAGAGCAAGGAGTAGTGACTGATTTTCAACGTTAGCAGAAAAATCCAGATGAAATAAAAACTCCTAAGTAGCTACCTCGCACACAGCACCCTTGCTTTTGTTCTATCACAAGGCTAACTGCACAGTTTAGAACCTCTAAGGCTGGTTGTTTCCTCCTGTTGTCCCCCCCTCAAGAATGATTAATGGGAATTGCTAATACATCACCTTAAGAATTTCTCTGATTTCAGAAATGATTTTTTTCTTCTCCAAGGACATTGTTTCCTTTCCACATTTTCTAATAAATATCTGAGAATATACCTGACAAGCAGCCAGATAAAAGGAGGCTGTCAAGTCACTTTTCCACAATAGGAAACCCATTTATATGAAACACTCCTACAGAGTGACTGTGTATGTATGCAGGAAAGGGTTGGAGGAAGATGACCTATTCTTTTGATTTATATCTACAGGGGTTCCGGCATATTGCTGCACACTTGTGGTTAAATCATTAGGAGATTGTCTTCCAGGAAAAACAAAACATATATCCAGTTTTATTGTGAAAATCATGCAAAATAGCCAAATGTGCTGTTTGCATTTCATTTTGTTGGACTGCACAGTGCAATGTCTCTGAAATCACTGTCAGATGTAATACGACAACCAAATGCTTGAAGGTGGGAAGTGCATTGTCATTGTCATGCTGTGGATAATTCATGCTGGTGTTCCTCAAGCACATCTGAGCCACAGGATATACTGGATGTTATTCTGTTGCCTCAGTGTAAAATGTACTTTACGGCAACTTGGTGATACTGCAGTGATGGGATCCCTGGCATTAAAATGCCAGCAGCTGAGGTACACACAGAGCACTGGCTCTGTGGTTCTTCCAGGCCCATCTTCTATAGCACTGCTTCTTGCCTGTCCTTTCAGTTTGTGGAAATACCACAGAAGTAGGTGCAGATTGAGAGATGTGAAAGCAGGCTAAAATACACAAGTCCTTGCAGTAAACAGGTTCAAGAGGGGGCAACCAATGTAACTATTTCAAATACAAAAGCTACACAACTCTGACCCCCTCTGCTCCCACCCCAGGCAAAGGCTCATTAGCGGCTAGCCTTGCAGTCACGCTGGCAAACACATTTCTGCTTTCTGGTAAATGGAGCTGCACTTCTGCAGCAGGTCTCGGAGCAGCCCTTACCTCCTTCTTCTGCAGCTTTTACTTTGCTGGCTATCTGGAAGAGCACAGGGTTTAAAGCAAGCGAGGACTTGCGGTTCCTAAGAGCGACAGAAGTCTGCTAGACCAGATGTAGGCAAGGGGATGCACACAGACACAGAGAGTAACACTGAGACGGTGTGATTAGTGATTTGCTTCATTCAATGATGTGCAAGGTCCGCCTTTGTCCCTGGATTTTAAGACCTGGTCCAAACCCCACTGAGTCTAGGGAAGCTCTCTGGACTTTAATGGGTTTTAATAATTGAAGATTTAATTTAAAATATTAACAATATGCCTCTAAATAAAAGGAATTCTATCATCTTTGCTCATTTCCTAAGGAACAGCAAAATGATACAGAATCTGGCATGAGCAAATATGCAGGTATATTTACAGATTTGCAAAGGATGCCTTGCACAGGACCTGCCTACACATAATTCTGGCTCCTGGCACTACTTTAAGGACTATCAAATTCCTTCCCACCCACACATCTTTACATAAGTAAAAGCTTAAACATCAGTTCAGACTAAACATTTTTGAATGCAGAATCCCTTGAGTGCCACACAAAGAAGCAGCAATGTAAATGAAACTTTAATTTCCATCATGTTCAATAACTGATGTGCTAAAAATTTAGATTTTAAAACACTGCATAGTTTATTTAAAGTTATCGATTCCTACTTTGAGGTATTTCATGTGTTCCAGCAGCACACTGTGACTCCAGTGGAGGTTGGGACCACCAATAGATGTTATTCAACAAGTGGAAAAACTTGGTCTCTGTCCTGAACAACTGGCAAGAAGAGCTGCCAAATATTACTGACTTTCAGCTTGTTATGTGAAGGAAGACATCCTGGAGCAGAACTTCCTGTCCTCTCGAGGGTCCAGTGGATTTCTTACACTGGACTATGAAAGTGAGGTCTAAGAAAAGTGATTAAGAAAGGCAGCACATTTATGTTATTCAGCAATGTAGTTATCTACAGTTCCTACAGAGAGCTGCACCATCATCTAGAAGTTTTAGGAATCAATTGATTAAGTGCAGACTGAAAATCACAGTGGAAAAATCGGAGGGAAAATTGATCTTAATCACTGTTGTTGATATTCAGCTTTGCATAATAAGGGAGAAAATATAACAGTCTCTGATCATATTTAATGATAATGAGGGTCTAAAAGAAAAGTTGTCCCTCTGACAGGGAAAAGTTTCTAAAAAACAAATAATGATAAATACCATTATTCAAGGTGATTGCAGGGGAAATTTTTAAACTGTCAGACTGGGGTTTGAGCTGGCGCCAGTATTCAAAGGTCAGAAAGCTGATGGTTTATCCTTCCCTTCTGACTCCACCTGGGCTTTTGCAGGACAGCAGCAGTCTGTCATCTTTGTCACAAATTATGATGTGCTAGCATCTTAAAATAACACCACTGGTAACTCGTACTTGGATAGCGCAGGACCACGACAGGCCTGGAACGGCTCCTGGCTGGTCTCAAAGGGGCACTGAAAGCACAAAGCGAGGCGCAAACCACTGCTGTCCGTCACCATCAGCGGAAAGGAGGAAAAACTGGCAAAAATCAGCTTCCACTCTGATGGAAAAAACAGCTCAGCTTTGCAGCTTGACGGAGAGGCAAGTGTCAGCAGTATTACCGGCAGATCAGGGAGGAGAGCGGCATTCAAATCCGCTTTGCCAGACTTGTCCCAGCAAGAATAAGCTCCAGACTGACCAGCACTAACTACATTAGCATCCAAGGCACTTCTTGCTGTGTCTTAGAGAAGTGTTATTCTTACTCCAGAATCCAACCTGAACATAGCTACTGCAGAACAGGGGTGACCTGCTGGGCCCAATTCACACTTCACGGCATTTCACTCCATGCAGTTGCGCCAGCTTTGAGGGAACTGACACATTCATTCGTATATGAGAGAGGAAGAGCAGCTCTGTTTTTTCCCCTTTTTTTTTTAAAAAAAAAAAACAACTTGCATCTTCCAAACCAATTTATCAGACTGAGCCTACATAAATAGGAAAGAATGACGAACTCAATTGGCTTGAGTTTATGAAGCTAGCACCTGAAGTCTACATTTCAAAGGCATGTGCATTTGTTTAATTTCCTTGTCTCTTTTCAGCATTTTCCTGTAATTCATGCTATAAGCATCTTGAATTAAAGAAAAAAAAAATCATTTTCAGACACTATAAACCAAGAGATGATTCTCCAAGTTTCACTGCATATTAAAATGATCATTTTTTGTGTTCACTCAAATCTATTGCATTATTATTTTATAGTATGCACTTTAACTGAATATTGCCACTGTATATATACTGACTCTGGATATGGATGTTTCTAGCATAAACATTTCATTTCTATAATGATTTGAGAATAATTAGTGACATTATAAAGAATTAAAATAAAAAGAAATCCTGTTTTGGGTCATAAACCAAAAGCTGGCAATGTTTAGGGAGAAAATATGGTTAAGCTTTTTTAAGTAATTTAATTTTCTTTTTTTTTTCCTACTTTGTTCTGCAGCTTGTAGTTCTATTCACCATTCAAAAAAGTTTATTAGAAAAGCCTAACCAAGAGTTTAAATTGATAAATTAGCTCTTATGTTCATAGGATGCTACTGCCTTGAAAACCAAGTATGCTTGTCTCCTAAAACAGGGCATACATCAAATAACAAATAACATATTAAAGTGCAGAAAGATGTTGGTCATCCAGTTGTTCTCCGCAAGCCATGAAAATACAGACTGCTGCCTTGTACACCATATTTGTACTTCATGCTTCATGCCAACGAACACAGGTCTCCTCTGTAGGGACTTAGGTTATTTGTCTCACCATATACAACATTTACCACAAATGAGCAATAGGATGGACAATTTGTCAATATTAGGGCTAAGACTGTGTTCACCTTCAAACAGGCTAAACCATGATTTGCTTATGCTTCTCTCGAAAAATGCTGAAAATGTTTTTTTTCAAATCTACTGTAAAGTCAGTAAAAGGGAAGAATTGTTACTTGTTTATAGCTTCTTCTTCAACAAGACAGCTGTTCCCAACTGGAAGAACTGAATTGCAGATCTCAGTTAATAACTCTTTTATAAACATCTCTGAGAACTTAAACATAGACTTGTTCTGCAGAGAATTTCTTACCAGAGAGTGAACACAGAAGGGCACTAAAGCCTGTAAAAACAACAAAAAAGAAGTGTTCTTCCTTCATTTCAGATCTCTAGGCTTGGGAGTTTGTTAGAAAGAGGCAGTCTTTTTGGAAGATTTGCTGCAAGGAAAGTTGTTCCTAAGAACCATAAGATGGTTTAAGCTGGGAAGGACCTCGGCGTCAGGCTGGCCGACCACTGAAGTTCGAGAAGGTGGCTCGGCCCTTCACCAGTCGACTTCTGACATCCTCCAAAGGTGGCAATGGCACAGCCTTTGCCAGCAACCTGCTCCAGTGCATAACCCCTTTACCCGATAAGGAATATTTTTCCTCCTCTTCTGCAAGCGGAAGGAACGCTGCTCCCTCGGCCTCTCCTTGTGCGTGATGTGCTCCAGCACGCTGACTGCCTTTGTGGTCCCTTCCCGGACGCCTTCCAGTTTGTCTCCACCCCTGTGGCACTGGGCAGGGAGCAGGACAAAACTGGACATGGCGTTGCAGATGCGGCCCCCAAGTTGGAGTCAACAGGAATAACCATTTCCCTCGACCTGCTGGCTCCTTCTTCTGCAAACCCGTTCTCTTGGTGGTTATCATGAAAATACCCCATTCGTATACTTAAATTAGCACTCACCAGCCACTGCTGAGGTATTTCTGGTAGAGGCATTTGAGGCGGCGCAGGCAAACTGTTGGCAACTTCCTGTTTCTGGGCATGTTCTTTCATTTCAAAACCTGCGGGAGAGGGACACACACCACTTAACGCGTCAGGTCCCACCAGGGTCGAATGGGGCGCTGCTCCGCCGCACGTATGCCACGTCCGGCGGTCGCACACCCAGCGCCGGCACGCGGCCCTTCCCGAGAGCCGCCCCCAGCTCCCGGGTTACCTCCAGAGTCCTGCTGCTTCGGGGAAACAGGAACCACCTGGAGCAATGCTGGGAATTAGGAATTTAATCACGCAGAACAAGCACATACTTACGATAGGGGCTGAAAGCTGCTTAGATCAACCAACACCAGGCAGAGAAAAAATTTACAGGAAATCATTCCAAACTGGCTGCTAATCTGCACTGCAAGATCTACGGAGCTAAAGCTGAAAATGCCTTATTGCACAGATAAAACCGTTTATGGGGGGAAGATCCTGAACTTGCGAAGTCCTCAACGGCACCGCATGGCACAGAAAACACCGGGGGCCGACGAGGGGCTCGAGGTGCCGCCCGGCGCCCCCAGCCCGGACCCCGCGGCCGCGACGCCCGCCGACCTTTCCATCCTCCTCTCGTTTTCGAAACAAGCGCGGTGGTTTCCCAAGCGAGCTGGAGGGAGAAGCAGCTACGCATAAAAAGCCGCTTTGAGGCTCCTTCCTAGCACTATCCTGTATCGCTCCCCGGGGAAGAGGAATGGGCCATCAGTCCCGAGTTTTTGGCACAGCAATTTAAATTCCTGTCAAACTCACTTCACCAGAACACGATGCTGTTTATTTTTCTAAATATCCAAAGGGAGATTAGGGTGCATCTCCTCCATGTTTTGGCAAAAATTCAGTGAATGGGATGCACCCTGCTTACCCCTAGACTGAATTCAGCTCCTAGTGCGTACTTTAGTTTTTTAAATATATATTTACATACTCAAATGGATGTCTTTTGGTTAAGATCATTTAATTCTCAAAAATGTAATCAATGATGAAATGTTTCTTGTCATAATAACCCAGTCCCACTGGCTGTGAAGTCATGGTTTGAAAAACAAGGCTGATAAAATAAACTGTCTCTAAGGGCCACAGTTACTTCTTTTCTCCTACAAATTGGGGGGGGTGTTATTCTTGGGAATCATTCCAATTTGTTTTAAAGTATACCTTCCACTTGTTCCTCTTCATATAGGACGAATTCGTACTATGGCTGCTGCTCATGTCACAGCCTCCTGCACTTTCCATAACAATCAGAAGTTAAATGTAAGGGGTCTTTTATTAGAAAAAAGTATTCAAAGCAAATGCTATTGACCCTGTAAAAGCAGGTTTTCCCTGAAGTTTGAAACAATGTGCGTTTAAGCAAGAAACTGCTCTCATATTGATTTTCTTCTACCAAATTACATAGCAAAGTCAGCATTATGGACTTATGACATTACAGTCTCTTTAAGGAAACCTTGGCAATGTTGACAGTCAAATTAAATGAATTCACTAAAGGTTCTTACTCCAAAATAAACTGTTTGTGTCCTTGTTTTCCAGAAGTCTAAGTTTCAGAAGGAAATGTTAAGTGTTTTGTTCAGCTCTCAAATCCAATGGGCATGCCAAGATTCAGGAAGAAAAATAAAGTTTATAGTTCTGCCAGCTAACCAGACTAACTACTGCTTTGGATGTGGGGCAGGTTGAGGCCAGACAACTACAACCTGAAGAACACATCTGACTGGCCCAATTCTGTCTGTGTGATGGATGTTAAATGAAGAAAATGGTGTGCATTTAGTAGGCACAACAAAACATGGCAAGAGATTTCTAAAGAATTCCCCAACTAAGGACTTGCAGAGAAAAAAGTTAAAGTCTGACTTAAATCCAACCAGCCCATTATAATAATTTCCACACCTTTAAAAAGCAAAACATAATTGTTCAGTTCCAGATGTTATAAAGAATCCAGCCAGTTCCCAGTTGCACAGATCCTTCATTATTTTTCCCTGTTTTTCTTATATGGTTTGCTTCAGCATTAGAAATACGCTAGTGGATTCACACAGTTGATTTTTACAAATGCCTATAAAGAGCTTGAACTCAGCATAATCCTCAGGCCTGTTAAACTATGCCAGCATTCCCAAAGTTCATCTCATGCATGTTACGTGGGTGGAGTAAAATAACATTTTAAAAAACAGATGCAGAATGACAGTTCAATTTAGTTACAGCATATTGTAAGTTTATACATTTTCTTTTTGCTTTTAATTTTAATGAAGAGATGAATAGTTTCAAAGGGTTGGGAGTACTGGATGTTATAGCAGATCAAAAAAGCAGCAGGGTCATCTCCGTTAAAGTACTTGACTCCTTCTGTAGTTTCACATGCACTTCCAGCTGCCGTGAGATGGCATAGCTCCCGCACAAGCCGCTCCGCTCTTCCCTGCCCTGTTCCCATCCCGGCACCAACCTCTCCTTCGGGCCAGCAAAAGTACATGTGTGGCCTCATGCTGAACCAGAGCAGGAAGCTGACACAGGTTAGGACTAACCTAGCAAAAAAACAAATAACGCTTGAGCTAGCAGAAAGCAGGATGCAGAACATGAGCAGGAATGAGCAGCCCAGGGAGAGGGACAGCAGTGGTTTTTTTTAGAGACCTCGCTGGCTTGTACTCTAAATATTTAAACTACAGTTCTGTGACCTGGAGTTTTTAGATTATCATAAATTATAGTCCAAAGAGATGTCTACTACCATCTTTAATGACCTCCTGCTTAACTCAACTATAGAACTTCCTTGAATTAATTCATTTGAACTAGAGCATATCTTTTAGCATAATATTCCATCTTGATAAAATGCCAGCAATGGCATGCAGACTGTAGTAAGTTCTTCCATTAGTTAATATTTTCAATGCTCAAAACATGTGCCTATTTCCACTCTGAAATAAACATTCAGCCATTGGATATTGTTGTACTTTTGTTGCGCAAGTTCAAGACCTCATTCTCAGTCATCCCTTTTCTATATTTAGATTAATTATGATCCCTCATCTAGTTTAATTCAAAGAGTATTACTGCATCCCGTAATCGTTGTTTTGACTCTTCTTTGAAATGTCTAAACTTTGTCTCCTGAACGCAGGAGCCAGAAGTGGGTACAATCTTCCGCAATCAACTGCATTGAACCAAATCCAGACATATAATAGGGGATCTTGTATGGATCTTGTTAATCCTATAATGGGATATTATGGATCTTGCAGTAAGCATCAAAAGCTAAAAGGTAGGTGCTGAAAGGTGGACAGCTATGTTCCTTGAGTCCTTTGACCCTTGGCCACATCTATAGCGGGAAGGTTCCCATGCCTGGGAAGGTTCTCTGGTACTGAGAAACCCATATCGATTTTGTTAAAATCTCCTGCCCCTAAAAAACAGGGTGGAGGAGGAGGACTTTTGAACTGTCTGTTGGAAACAGCTCTTTGCCCATGCTAACTCCCAAATCATGCCTAAGAACTGATGGGAGAGACAAGTCAGCTTAGGCCAAAACCATGTCAAGGACCACTCCAAAAATTCAGCAGTGTAAATGGTTGAGCTCCAGGGCCCAGAAACATACCCAGTACTCTTTGATTTATGAGTACAGCTGTAGCTTTTCTGTGCTGAAACACCAACCACAAGCCAGAAAGTAACAGGAGAGATGGATCTTCAAGAAAATCAAAACTGAGAGCAGGATGATCATCCTTTTCAAGTGAGCTCCCTGAATCCTGTGGCAAACAAGGTTTCTTTACTGGAGGGAGAGGTCCAAATTATTTTTAGCACTGGAGAAGAAACAAGTCATGCGAAATGCAGCTGCTCACATTGTGACATTTTTCTATTATATTTCAGAGTCTAAACACTAGGGGTTTTCACTGATGGTACATCTGTCAAATGACAGATCTTATAGCCTAGAGGCTTCCTTAATACAGAAAGGGGCTGTACAGAAATAAAGGACTATTATTGGGAAAAACAGTGAGGAATATTCTTCGCAAAAGCTCTGCAGAAGATCACTGTTTACAGTCCATCAATTGCATACAGTTACATAGTCTCGACAGAGACAAAAGTGATTGTGCAATTAAAACAATTTTAGATAGGAAGAGAAGGGGAAAGTGAGCTTTACTCTAATTACAAAAGCAAAACCAAACATTCTGACTGTCATGTCCTGGCTCTGGCTGGGCACTTCTGTGTCAGCCATGTATCAGGGTCTGCATCTAAATTATATCTTTTAATGAATTCAGGTCATATGAGAAGACATGCAGCATGCAGCCTTCATGCTGCCAGGAAAGGTGCAGTGGCCAGTGCTTCCAGATGGAGTATTGCTTTTCCTTCAGAACTAATAAATAGCATTGCTGCCACAAATAAAAAGACGTAACTACTGTATCAACAAAGTGAAAACATTCTATTTAGTGCATATTTTGTGGTTAGGTTCACCCATATGCAGTAAGTTATTACTTCCAGTAAGTCTTTTGCTATATTTTATTGCTGAGCAATGTGGAAAGCACTTAGAAAAGTTACACTGAGGCTTCACCCTGTCTTGCTGTGTTGCTTCAATTTAGGGTTTGCCTGTACCCCTTAAAGGTATTTCATTAAGCATAGACTTATTCTGTGCATTCTGCAAGCAAGAAAACACAGCCTTGACACTGACCTTTTGAGGCCTGTATCCTCAGGAGGATGTTAGTTATTACCGCCTTCTTCTCCCTGACAGTAGAAGTTAGATATTCATGGTCCAGAAGTTCAAGAAACAGACGCAGCTCAACTATTAACTCTTCCATGGCTGAAAAATAATCAGAGAAAGACATTTTCTAAACATGCAAATTCCCACTGAAACAAAGACAGAGTTAATTCTCATTTATTCTTTATCATTTCTCAAAAATGTATGTTCCTCCCTGCTGGAAACACAGCACATTCATTTGTCAAACCAAGAAACTAGCACATTACCGAGCACTATTGGCATTTGTAGCAGTCACCACAAAATCGATGCAGAAAAAACACAATTCTTTTCATATAGCAAATCACTGAGTCAGTGCTAGATAAAAGTAAGTGCTGGAGTACTAGTCATCTTTTCTAGCAGTGCCACTCCTGTTCCTCTCCCTTTAACAAACAATTCTTAACTGCAAAACAAAATTATAGTTTGATACAAATTTCTAAATGCACTGCTACTTTCTAAAATCCTTAGGGAAATCACTCCCCCTCATTTTATTTCTGTTTCCAGTGGAAAAAAAGAGCAGGTGTTCCTTTTCTACTGTGATTCCTATTTGTTATAATTTCCAAAGACAAGCTCCCAACTTAACCGTGTAATTTCTTATAACTCTCCAGATTCCTGATCTTGCACTTCATCATATTTCTACTATTCCAGATGTCAAGGCTTTCCAATTCTTTCTATAAAAATCATTTTCCTTCTTTGGATTCATAGTGCTTCACAATTTTATGTCATAAGGAATTTTTGTAACACATTTCCACTTTTTTTTCTTTTCAAATTAGCTCTGAAGACTGACATTCTCTTGATAACTGCAGTGGCCCAACCCATACAGTAAAATGCATTTGTTCCAGCCTAATCTTATGATCTGCTCAGCAGATTTATGAGACAGCCGTAGTATTGAACCTCATTTCCGTGCTTCAGTTCACTCATGGTTCTGAGATTCTCTTGTCCTTTCACTCATGTGGGCTCTCTGTTTTTAGTTTAGCTTTCAACTTGCATGGAATAGTTTATGCTTTCACACTTTCCTGTATCTGCTGACATTATCCTCATCAAAAGATGAAGAGAAACATTCATCTCATGTCAGGGCCACACCTAAAATTAATCTCAATTCTATCCTCATTCTAAAAGGTCTCTGCTTAAGTTTCGTTCTCTCTCTCACTCTTTATACATATGTGTGTGTATATTTATATATATGTATATATGTATATGTATTTTTTTGGGTAGTCTTTTCAAGGTCTAACAGGTCGACCTCTACTAAGTTTTAAAATCTCTAAAAAGTACCTTCTTTGCTGCTGACTCCCCTACCAGCTCTTCACTTCTCCCCAAACCATTGGTAATATGGTTGTTCACCCAATTGAAACTGCAATCCCTTTTCCATTTGTGAGAACATGCCCAGATATTTAAATGGTTTTTGATCTGGATGTGTTTGTTTTATTTGACACTTGAAGTCAGTTATGTGCTGGGCAACCTGCAGATGCCAGCAACACTCCTGCAAGCAGCTGGTGGCCTTTTCTCGTCTCCAATGGTTGCAGATTGTACCATTTATTTGCAGACTGTAGCTGTAAGTATGCTCTGGCTATCCTGGCAAAATTGACCTACTCTTACCAAGCAATGGAAAACATGGCAGTTGGCAATACTAAGGCATGACCAAGTCTTTATGAAGAAATTGATCCTAAGTACACATGGGCAAATCTTTTCTGAAAGACTATATATATCCATCCTGTACAAATTTTTCTCTTGGTGAATCTGTTCTTTTACTTAACTGAGTAGTATTACTGCCATTATATAAACTATCCACATTTTCACGAAATATGTTCCACCAAGATTTTTACAAAGCTGTTTATACACAGGCAGAAGGAAGGGATGCAAGATGACAGTAAATCTGCCTACATCACTTCACAATGTAGTCCACAAAATCCTGCAAATAGCTACCGATCATTTGGTCTGTCAGAAATCCAAAAGTATTTCAAGACAACCATATTGCTTCCAGTGTGGCTCACGTTCTGGAGGAACGTGCAACTTTGTGAAGCAAAAAGGTGTAGTTCCAGAGTGATGATTTAAGCCTGATTTGCAAAGTGGTAAGAGACCATAAGATATAAGACTTAAGAAAAAAAAAGGACCATCTACAACCTAAAAAGTAACAAAATAATGCCTAAATTATCAACCATGGGTTATTTTTAAAATGATATACTTTAGAAATAAGACTTAGATTCTGTTATGTGTATATAATACACAAATTCTGATTACAGTGGTCTGTTGCTTTTAGGTTTGCTTTAAATATAAGTTTTTTACTATTGTAGTAAAGAGTATTGTAGCTCTGTCTTGAGCTCTATTTTAAGAAATTATGGAATATATGCATCTTAATAGTTACTTATTATATTACGAACATTTCAAAAGCAATCATTACTGTAGAATCCAGGCAGTCATAGTGAAATCTAATCAGGACATAGTGCTAGGAATGTGTCTTTTTCAATTACTTCCACAGCCATATCAATTACTGCCAGGACTTATCGGCACATATGCACTTAAAAGTGAAATCAACATATAAAATGTGCATAATTTCTATTGGCATTTATTACCACACTACCATTTCTGTGAACTGGCATGTTTTCTGGATTGTCTGAAGCAAGAGACCACAGAAAAAGCTGAAAGGGAGTCGTCCTTGTCCTCTTCACCAATTAATGTAACATGCAACAGTACTTCCTTTTCCTTCACTAGGACCTGAATTTCTGCAGAACTGAATGAAAGCAAAAGATATCATTGATGTGCATAATGTGCCAAGCATTTTTCAGCTATTAAAAAGGATAAGATCCTTGCACTCAGGAGCTTATAATCTAATACAGACAGACAGTAAAATGAGAAATGAAAACCAATCGTGAGGGACTTATGAGGCAAAGAAACCCAGGGAAGCAATAGAAAATAAGAGGAAATGGGAAACCACTACCGGAGAGACTACTAGGAGCTGGCACTGGTCCAGCTCTCTCCTGTGGCCTCTCCACATAAGCCCATGGACCTCTCCTCCTCACGTCTTCGTAGTAAATCTGCATTGCAGTCACCGATGACCACAGTTCATGGATCTGCAACGGTCAAGCTAGCTAAGTTACTGGATGCTTCTTAACTGCACCCAGCAGAGGATCTAGCAAAAGACCTTAGGACTAACAGAGGAGGGAAAGCAAAAGATGGCAACAGTGATGTAGTGCCTAAAAAATTCTAGAAGCCACTGCCTTAGATAACACATTCACCATAACTGCGTCTATATTTGGCCTAGTGTCCAGCAATATGGTTCAAATATATCAAATAATGTATCATAAAGGAATAGAGAATGTGAGAAGACCTGTTCTTCCTGTCTTTATACACTTACAGATATACTCTGCTGAGCTTAAATAAGCAATAGTAAAAACTATTCTAAGATTTTAATATGAAAAGAGAATAAAAATAATAGCAGCTGTTATAAATTGCTAAGCATAAATGTTTTGACATTTCTTCTTTTTCTATCAGGATTAAATTGGTGTATTTTCTTTTGCAAAATTAAGAGCATCACAAACATCAGAGCTTTTGTCTTTACACTTTGAATTTCACTTCAGATATATATGCAGTGATGCAAAACATTCAAACAGAATAAAAGGGAAACAGTGTTCACGGCTAATAAGAAACACTCTTTCCATGTATTTTAAAAATGCATTTACTTCCTTTTTAATAATTTTGCTGCTTAAGTGTGGAATAGAAAATACTGACATAACGTGTCTTAGAAGTAACTAAAATAAGTAACTGTGAACTCTTTTCTTTAAGAGAGTAACAAACAAACTTACACGTAATGAGGAAAAACTCAACTTGCTCAGTTTTCAAATTTGGCTTATTTTCTGGATTAAAGAATCTATGCCTGTCCTCCCTAGAAAAGCAATGATGTGCTCACAGAAAGTAATGGAACTGAATAATAGAAAATCCACATAATACATACTTTCAGTACGCAATCATTACTTCTGAAATGGAGACCAAAAATGAGAGGGTGATGCAAGTCCAAAGAAAAACATACTCCTCTAGTGAGAGATGACCCTCAGAAATCTGACATCACCACAAAATAAGCATAATAATCAGAAAGCTCTCAAAAAGGGGCCAATTTATTTGACAGTTTTGGCTGCATTCTTATTGCCAAAGGAATTACTTATAAGTGGCAGGTGGTGAAAGGCAGGGTGGAGCCCAGGGACAGTAATCACGACAGTAAGCAGAATTTAGCTAAACTGAGGAGCAAAATCACATTCCTTATTAAATGATGAGAAGTCCACTCTCTACTCAATAGGAATTATAGGCCCCTAATGTGCTGCTGCAATTGCCATGCACCAATAAAAAACAACGATACATCCAGAAGTGTTTCCAGCTTTGGATCTCTAGGGTTTTAAAGTTTTTCAAATGACAGCACATAAAAACTAAATGCACAAGCCAGCCAAAGAATACACCAAGGTAAAAATAATCAGAGAAAGACAATTACATCACATTGCAGTGTTTGTTCCAAACCAAAACTAAAACCAACTGGAATTGGAACAGTATAATGATGCAGTAATTCCAAATCTACATTTATGAGTCCATAACCATTTTTTAAGAATATAAAGTTTGCATTTCAAATTGATTTAAAAATTCTTAGGAGTAGTGCCATATCACACACATGATTTCCAATTTGCTCAAACCAGAAGCAAAAACACAAGAATGAACTCATGAAAAGAATGTTCAGATTGTGTTTTGTTCACTCACAGGAATTACAATATCCCTTAACCCTGCTGCACCACACATATGACCTGAAAGTGCTTCCTTAACTAATATCAAATAATATTCTGAAGATCTTTTAAACAAAAAAGAAAGGCTAGTCCAAAAAGGATGGCACAAAGCATTGTTATTTTTTGTCTTATACCATACAATACGAGCCCTCACAAGGTAAGTGCACTTCCATGCTTCTATTCCTATTCTTGATGCATGTATACAAACCTCAAGTATACAAATCTACAACAGAAATATGAATTAAAATTGAGCTTCTCTGGTCTTAAATTTTCCATTCTCAGTTTTAGTTTGTAATTTACAGATATTCCTAGCTCTTAAAATTTAAGCCTTCATATTCTGTTAGCAGCAAGGTACTTTGGGACAACAACTTCTTTGGAATAAGGTAAGAGCTGGAGATGGCTGGCTGACTGATTAAAAACTATTCCTTGCCTTTCTGATAGGGAAAAATCAGATTAAAACCAACTAAAATCCAACATCTGACAAGTCCCCAAAGCCTACAGACATCTCTTCCCTCCCTGCCAAAAAATTCACTGGCATTTGGGTCTCCAAGTGATAATGAAGAAACCAGACATGTAATCCAGTTCTGAATCAAAAACAGTGCAAGAAGGTGGTGTTTATACTCAATTCCATTGAAAGAGCTTCATCATCTTAACTGTTACATGCCTTTAGCTTTTGACCCTTTCATTTTAATATTTTATTTAGAAAGCCTGAATTAGAGTATCTCTGGAGAAAGCATGTTTGCATTTTAAGAAGATACTCGTTTGTTAGACAAAAATCTTAGAACTATCAAGAAATGTACAAAATCACTGTGACTTGCTTCCACTCAATCTTGCAATTCAGTTACAAAACCCTAGTAGTTAATGAAAAAGTTCCTTTTATGACTACATTTTGATTTGAGAGGAAAAGAATTTCACACAGAAATACACAAAATCTAGAAGCAGGTAGCAACAGTGCATTTGGGGAGAGAAGGAATTTTTACTTTCTTTAGTATACTACAAGCAATTACATGATACCCACCAACAAATAAAAAAGCATGCTGTTTGAAATCGTGGTGATATTACTTGCTTTCCCTTCTTCAAATAATAAAGAAATCTTTTAAATGCTCTTTGACTTATCTACAGAGATGTCTTCATACATTTGGATACATTTTTTCAGATATCGTAAATAATGCAGATGAATTTAATATTTTCATTAGTGATCTGGATGATGGCATGCAGGCATTCTCATCAAAGTCATAGCCAACCCCAAATGGCAAGAACAGTTGATATATGCCAAGGTAGGGCTGCCATACACAGGAATCTCAATAGCCTAAAAAAATATCAGAAATCTCTTGTAATTGACACTAGGGATGGAACAACCCCAAGCAACAGTACTGGCAAGAGGAGAACTGGCTAGAGAGCAGCTCTGTAGAAATGGACCTGGTGCTTCTGGTACACAAGCTGAGTGCAGGTCAGCAGTTCTCCGATGAAGCAATGAACCACACACGGGGCTGCATTAGCAAGAATACAGCTAGCAGATGGACAGAAGTGATTATTTCCCTTTGCTCAGAACTAGTGAGATCATATCTGGAGTAGCAGGTCCTCTTCTGGCCTCCTCAGTGCAAAAAAGACATTGATAAAGTTGTGCAAGTTGAGTGAATGGCCACTGAGATCACTGGGAGACTGGAGCACGTGATAAAAATGAGCAGAGACTGAACAAGCTGTGTTTGTTTAGCGTGGAGAAAAGAAGACTAAGAGGGAATCTAGTTGTGGTCTTCCATTACCAAAAGGGGGATGATCAAGAAAGCAGAGCCATATTCTTCTCAGAGATGCCCAAAGAAAGCACAAGAGATGATAGACAGCAGCTGCAGAAATTCTGATTAGATACAAAGAAAAAATTCTTCACAGTAAGAGTGGCAAAATGAACCATCTGTCTAGGCGACTAATCTCCATCCTTTAAGAAATTCACAATTCAGCTGGACAAAATCCTGAGCAACCTGACCTGACTTCAAAGTTAGCCTGTATTTGAGCAAGGCATTGGACCAGATGACCTCCACATGTCCATTCCAACCTAAATTATTCTGTGATTCTCTAAATAATATTAGGAATATTTTTCTAGGAGAGTAAAAATAATTCCCATTACTTTACAGATGAATAACAGAGGTTACATGATTACACGACATCAGCCAAAATCACAGAAGATGCCTGGATGACATAGAAAATAGATCTTAATCCTTGAGGCTCGTTCTTGTATCCTATCCACAAGACTATTCTTCCTTGAAAAGAAATGATAACTACAGACAGACAGCAGATTCTTAGGTTACAGACAATGAATACAGATGTTACGAAAAGTGCATTTTGGTTTCCTATACTCTGTAGTCACTGTATAATTTGAGTGACTGCAAAATTTGCAGAGAGAGCTGATCAGTTTTAAAGCATCTAACTTTTTCATTGCATTGTTATCAAAGGGAAAAAGTAACCAATTAAATTCAACTAGGATGCTCTTAAACCATAGGATAAACACTATGATGCTTGGTCTGCCTGGAGACTTTTCACTAGGAAAGATCTTTTAAAGTTGCATTTCCCTTTTTGCTGCCCTACTGAGGGCAGTATATGAAATGTGATGCATTCACAGGTTATATGAAAAGGCAATGACCAACTCACTCTATCAGTTAAGTATACTAAAAACCTGTTCTGTAAAGTAGGGATGATCATCCTTTGGGGTGTATTGTATTATTGGAAAGTATGGGAAAAGTACACGAAAAAGCAGCAAACCCTAAATAGCAGACGAAGCCTTAAAGATGAAGGATCAAGCAAGGATCAAGTAAAACATATAGATGGTTTGTCATCAGGGTGCTTTAACATAAAAATAATTATATCTGAGCCTCTCTAAAAAAATAAAACAATGATCTTTTGTTTAAAATCTGGAGCTCTCCAAACTGTCAGAAACTCTCTTTCCAGACAGCCTGGGGCAACAGAGGCGAAACACAGCTACTAAAAACTCCTCCTGTCTCATACATATGTATGATCAACCTCAATGAGTGTCAAGGGATCATTTCAGCCACAACCCACATATATTCCCCCTTTTCTTATTTCTTCTTTTGCTCCAGTTTTCAAGGAATGAGCTTTACAAAACCAGCTTTCCAAAAAAGCTATCAGAGCACAAAATGCTGCTATTGCAGTATGTAGTGATAAAACAAGAGGTGGGAAAGCATTAAAATATGTTTGGACAAGAAATAAGCTGCCAAAAATCCTACTCAATCAGCTACAGCCATGCACTGAGTGACAGCAATGCGGCAGTGTAATCCATCAGCATGAGGCAGATGGATAAAGAGTTTATTTTTTTAAAGTACAGAGCAGTGTTTAAGCACTGCCACAGATTTTGGTGAGGAATGCCTAATTTTAAGTAGGTTCACATACTCATAAAAAAAAAGTATTTAATATTATAAGCATTTATTTTTATTTAAGCAATAATTATCTACTCTGAACTCATTAAAACAATATGGTTAGCCAAAAAAAGAAAAATGGCAATAACCAGCTACAGAAACTTAGAGCGGACTCTACTGAGTTGCTGAAGGTTTTCTCTAAAAGTGTATTTCCCATATGGGGTTTTGTTCCCAAAATAAATATAACCTACCTTGTAAAGCCAAAGAACATGGATTTCACTCCATCTGCAGCCCCTGCTGCCTGGGAGAGGGTCTAACCCTCACAGTCTGCACTCCCTATGGGCATTCTGTTTCAGTTTCCTTTTCAGACTCCCACTACCCTACTAGGGCAGAAAATGAAAATTTTTTGCATTTACCCATCTTCAAATGTATCAGCTGACATCATCTTGTCGGGACAAGACATTCCAGGTCTTGCTTCCTGGCTCCTGCATTCGCTCAACTCCTCCATTACTCCAAACCGCAAAAGATAAGCAGCCACTACAGAATTCATAAATGGGCTCAGATTCCACCAAAAAAAAAAAAAAAAAAAAAAAAAAAAAAAAAAAAAAAGAGCAGTCTTTTTCTGATGCAATAAAGAGACAGACAGTCTGTGAGAGGAGGGGAAGCCTGCCCCAGACTCAAGGTCTCGGGAGCAGATGGGGCTCAGTTAAGACTGAAAGCACAGAAACAGATAATCTCCATTAGTAAAAGCAACACAAAGCCCTACAATACACCTTGGAGTTCACTTTCACCAGGTCCTCAGCTGCACACAGAGCTGCTCTTAGGTTAGGATTTCTTTCAAAGCTAGGAACTAATTATGTATCCGGCAGAAATGTGAGATAGTAAATTAACTCACTCAATGGAACAGAAAAACCAAATAGTAAAATGATGACAAAGAAATACAAATAAGGCAATGGTGGAAACTGTACAGTAGTGTTCAGTATTTTTGTATGCAGCAATACAGTTTTTTATTACACATGCCAAGTTATGCAAAGTTAAAAATTGCTCAGTTTTCAATTGTTCATCATATGATCGTTTTGGCCATATCTACTGCACAGTCCAAGAATTGCTTGCACTTGTAAATATAGTGTTATATAACCTTCCAATAAGCAGCTAATTTAAAGGCAGTGTAAGATAATATTACATTTTATCAGAACAGATGCAGAAGTCCTCCTGTTTGTATGTAAAGATGGGAAAAAGCCAATTTTTGAATCTACACTTCCTTATATCACATTTCTCACTGCAGTGTCTACAATGCAATGAGTAACTTCCACCATGTATTACTTATTATCTTATCTTCTCAAGGAGAGAAGTATATTCTGCTTTTTCTGTCAGGCTTTTAAAAATTCCTTTAAACAGATATATAGAGTGTTACAGATTTATGTAAAGAAAATAAGATCAAAGAAATATACGTTACATTAACAGAGGTTTGAATGGTGAGAGTTGAGGTATCTCTTCTTGTGGAGAAGACATTGACCCCCACCTTACACCAATGACCCAAGACACTTCTGTCTCCTTTGGAGAACTTCACTGTGTGAGAGCTATGCTGTAGTCAACAGGAAAAAAAAAATCTGAGAGCTTTAGGTAGCTGTGAAATTCAAGCCCCATAGGTAAAGCATCATTAACATAAAAATAGAAATCTTAATTTTAAAAAAATTCTGGGGAGACAGCTCTCTGAGCAGCGATGCGCTGTGTTAACGGTGCTCTGCTGAGCGCGCTCTACAGGTGTGTGGTCTCCTGGGAGCTGCAAACTGACTCTGTCAGTGGGCTCCACTCCTGGTCCTTCAGGAAAGACTAAGCCACAGCTCGTATCCAGAATGCTCAGCAAATTAAATACGCGGAAAAAGCAAAACAAAGAGCCTAGCATGCAAAAGTCCATAAGCCCTTTTTATTTTCAATATCGTATCTCCTCTCACCCCTCACAAACACTGAGTTATCACAGCTGTCCAAACGTGGCAGGAACTCCAAACCGAACCTGTACTGCTGAGCATAACAGTTCTCCACAAAGCTTCAATGAAGCCTTCATAGCTAGAAATGTTTGAACCCTGTGAATACCACGGATATATACAGCATTCCTCCTACGAGCAGTTATTTCTCATCTTGTGCATTCTGCTCCTTGTGCACAGGCTTATCCAGCGGCTCTGGGTCTTCGTGACTTCACACTTAAGCGTTGCTTGGACTGCAGAGGTATGAGCTTCCTCATGAGCTTTTCCATGTCTTTCACCCTTTAAGTATCCAAATAATTCACAAATCAAGCTAGCTACAAAGCACCATTGCACACGCAGGATCACCTCATTCTAGATAAGGAACTAAGATAAGGGAAGACCAGAGACAGAAGGGGCTGCTGATCCTGAATCCTCAGTTTGATGTAATTGATTTTTCAAAGTACTTGGGATGATGCAGAGCTTTACTCATCCAAACACAGCTCTACTAGATATTAACTGATTCAAGAGTGCTCTACTCTTCGGTAAAATAGGTCACAGGATTTTGATTTGTGTGCATAGGGAATGCTGAAGACCTAGACACTGCCTGCCTCTGAAAAGTCACATCTAAAATGCTTGGCTCATTTAATGAGAACTCTGGAAACACGGAGGATCCAGTGCTTTACAGTAGTGTTGAAACTGCCAGAAAAATGAGAGTATCCTTTCTCTGCTGCAATCCTTTGCTTCATTCAAAAATCTGCAGGGTTCCCTAAAGCCAACACCACCTCTGAGCTGAATAAGGAAGGCATAAACACAACAGAAGCTCAATACAATCCCACCATGATAATGATAAATATCACCATGAAATATCTCAGCTAACTAGTCTGCACCCCTTCCCAGTTTTTCCAGGCCAAAAACCAGGTGAGCTCTACTGTATCCTCAACATAGGCTTTTAGAGACCAAAGGGAGGAAACAGTTCTCAATGTATGGGACCTTAAGGGAGAATACGTTGCAGGAAGCATCTTCCTTCATTATGCTGGACCTCCAAGCATCCATCCAAACTGTATTTTTACAGCTTTTGACAGGGTGAGATGCTCAAAGAGGAACAACATCTTTGACATGCTACCCTGGGACATTTGCAGTTTTATGGAGAGAGGAAAATTAACATCTCAAAACCAGTTCACAAACTAAGATAAATTCATTCGGATTAAAAACAAATGAACTGTTCACAAAGAAACACCTAAAATGTAACAAATAACCACTAAGTTCTGCATCCACTGAAGTTTCCAGATGGATCCGATACACAGCACCTTGCATGGGAATTATCTGATACCCACGGAGCACCTTTTTTGTAACAAAACCAATACTGGTCTGCAGTGGGAGATAGAAAGCAGGACTGGAGGCCCCAGGCAGACAGTAAAAGGGAAAACTCACTGCTTGATGATGCACAGGTGGGTTGGTGGCAGACCTATCTGCTAAGTAAATCAACCCATCCATGAATCAACCCCCCAAATCAAGCCATGAACGGATGACAGGAGCAGCTCTTCTCCCATGTTACGCCTTGCTATGTTTTTTTTTTGGTTTGTTTTTTCCAGCTCGCACAACTTGCACCACTTTGCAGAACTTCCTCAATGTGCAGGAACAATTTTCATGAATGGATTTAGACCCTGTCAATCTGATGTAAGAAGCTAGTGCAACACTACCCTGACACCAAAAGCCATCCAACAAACTATATGCAAGAAATTAATTGTAAATCTATATGCTTTCCATAACCTGAGCACCATGTTTGTCTCCAGCACTGATCAGACAGAAAACAATACACTAGATTTCAAAAGACATTAGTAGTTTGTGGCATAAAACACAAACCATGAATTCCTCCTTTAAAAGTCATGAAGTGGTACGTTGCTTTATTTACTGACTCTACTGTAGCTCTTTTTAAGATGGACAGAACCACTGAAATTAGTAAAGTTTTTCTTCATGGAAGACAGTCAAATACTTGTACGTTACAGAGATCTAATTTTAGTAGATGTGCTTTGAATTTATCACGAAAACACAAACCATATGTTTAACAAATGCTTATAAATTGCTGCCAACACCTTTTTCTCCTGCCATTTTTTCCCCTCTTCTGCCCGAACATGCTCACTGCGCTCGCACCTCTTTGCGATACAGAATTTGTTTTTTGACTTATTCGCAGGATCTTAGGAACAGTTCACCTCCATGGCTTTCACTCTCCTTGGCCCCCTTCTGTTTTCTGCACATTATCCATTGCTTTTGTATCTGATTACGCTGCCCCATATGTTTGGAGCAGGCTCTCTCTTCCCTGCCAAGCAACCTCGCTCTCTCCCGTGAAATCCCTCATACTTTCAGCAGCCCCTTCAACAGTAATCCTCAAAATCGCCTGTGCCTAGCAGTTGTGCTGCATCTGCTCTTGCAGCTAGTTTTATTATCTAGATCTTCAGACCAGACCTTGCAAACTCTTTTCCCGTGATAAAAAGTCCTGCTTCTTCCGATGGGTTTCACTAACTGGAACAGTAAGTGGGTTCAGAGAAAAATCCATGTTTAAAACGGAGCAATTTCACTTGTGTGCAAGAGGAGCCAAATACACACACAGTTGGACATCTGTTTGTCCTGCCCAGAGCAGAGGACGTAGTAATGCACCTGACAGAACCGGTCAGCGGTCAGGGAGCGGGGACCTCAGCTCTAACCCACAGCAGTCTGCTGCAGGGAGCACGGAAGCTGCCTTAACCACGTGTGCCTGCTCCTTCTCTACTTACAGCCAGCCCCTTCCAACGTGTAAGTCACATTTAAAAGATTTATTCTCCGGTGGCACAACAGAATTTCAAAACTCTGAGGACGTATGTCCAACACGTTAACTTTCCCAGACTCGTAACACTGCTCTCTACGTAGTATTATGGCTAAAGAAACTGCGACAGCAAAGTGCAGGGTGCAATTCAGCCCAAGAGGACTGCGACAGGTACCACCCTGCACACTTGCTCCCCATGATTCTCAATGCATTTTTTTTTAAGTCCAGCTTGCCTGAGTTGCTTTAACGTTTGTAAATTTAACACTTGTAAAACGTGCCAGCACAGAATGAGGACAGCATATGCAATAGCAGCTTCTCCCCTTTGCAGTATCTAAAACTTCCTATCTGACCATACTTACGAGAGAGAAAAAATGCACTTTACAAACTGATCTGATCCTCAGCATATTCTCATGATTGCTAGCTTGTATCAAATGCGCTGATGGACACCATGAAGATAAAAATTGACCACTGGAACCAGAACAAAACCCTTTACACCTACAATATGGACACCACCGACCACTTACCATGCAGATACTACTGACCATGCTTCAGCAGTATCACCCAGGCAGGGAAGCGATGCTTTATGACCGGGAGGATCACTCGTAATTCTGTTTGCACACATCAGGTTGCTCTCTGCAAGGCAGAGGGAATATCACGAGCAACACGAGCTCCAGTGAGGCTTGCGTGTACCATCAGTCTCATGCATTATATCACTGGATAATTTCCTGAATGGCTTGGTCAACAGTATTTGTCAAAAGGTGCTTCCCAGTTCCTCTTGTATTCCTAAGTAACAAGGAAGATGCACTGCCAAAGAGCCTCCCACTGATATCTCGAAGGCCAAAAAAAATACACTCAAAAACAAAATGACCAAAAAAAACAGTTTATAGCAAGTTAGCTTATTTTCTGGGGTTCATATGCTTAGTTTTTCACAGACCATAGCCTAACCAGGAAACCACAGATAGCTGAGGTTGTCGGGCTCGGTATTATCAAAAAAAATGTGCTGACCCTATGTAAAAGTTATCCCATCGCATCGTAACACAACCAGGACGTGCCAGGCCTGCAGCCACGCAGCAAGGGGCACGCGGGCTCCCTGCCCGCAGCCTGGAAAGGACCCAGCTGGTGGGGCCGGGGCTGCAAGCAGCCCCCCCCGGCGCAGCCCAGCCGCAGCCACCTGTATTGCACGAAGGTAAAAGCTATCGATGGCCAACATTTGAATGCTTCCCTCATCTCACCATCTGCTGCTGCTCTCTTGGAAATTAATACGGCTGTTGCTTGAATCAGAAGCTAATGCTACATCTGTCTTGCTTAAAATTACAGATAATTACGAGACTGCGCACACAACCGGTTTTGCAGCTCAAAGAGAGCAACACTGGCCTCTAATCTGCCAAGAACCCTCCTTGGAAAGGGGAGACTCAACTGCTCCGTTTGCTATTACAGATCCTGAAACAAAGTGGGCTGAATCTTCCTCCTGAGATTTTGCTCCCTTTTCTTTCCCTCCTTCTTCCCATAAACACTGAAAAGCAAAAAAGTAAATTCATAAAGTAAAAATCTCTTTCAAAGGACATAAAAAGGTCTTTTGCAAGCAAATATAAAGAAAACTCAGAACTGATCTTGTTTGTATAAATAGTATCTCCTAGTCCAATTTCTAGAGGCTGTTTGCCAATCTTGGACATTAAGGAAACACTTGAAATTGCATTTTATCCTCCTGAGTATTTATTCCTAATACTTTCCTATTTGCATCTGTTTAATGCAGCGCTTAAAAGAAAGGGGGAAATATGAGAAGAACCAACTAAATACTGAGTCATAAAAGGCCTTGGGGATAGCATTCTCATACAGAAACCTAATTCTGTGGCCTTTAATCCAGAGGAATTCTCAAAGAGGTATTCCCTGCACAAAAACTGCAACCTAATGGTTTCATAGAACTAATTTCACAGACTTCAGGGGAAAAACTCTGAGATAAGAATCTTTATCTTCCTTCCCATGTAAGTCACATTTGAAACTTCTTATAGGAGCATCATCAGATGAAATATTTTTTAAAGTCTTTTGGTAGAAACATTTCTATCCTACAACTTCTGCTTTTTGCCATTTATGGCTTCTTTTTATGAGTTAGAAATTATTTACAGTAAAGAAGAAAGTAGTCAAATCCACTTTTAGAGGAATTCTAGACAAATGTATATGTCCAAACAAAACAAAAAGAACCCTCCTGCTCAAAGCTCTTTGAAAATGCAATGAAGAAATCTCTGCTAAGAAACAAGTGCGCTATCTTTTTTTCCGCAAGTCATACTTCGAGCTCCGCAGTTATAGTAAATAAGAGACTAAAACTAACAACTGGTAAAGGATAAAATGCTCCATTATGTCCTAGTTCTTTCCAGTTCTGACTCAATGTTTGCAAAGGCTCGTGGGGTACATGTACCTTAGCAGTCAAATACTGCAAAATGATCTCTGTCACACCCTATCAGCAAAAAAATGACAGACATCTGACAAAAGGCAGTAAAGGCCAGTGGAAAAATGGAAATTAATTAAATAAGTCTTTGCTTTGGAACATTTGACAATAGTAGAAAGGTGCTTTAAAAAGGCCAGACTGTTACATGAATGAGGACTTAAGGAAGAAAAAGAGGGCAAAGATGGGTCATTTGGAGTACATAAACCTCAACAGTACTACTCAAAAAAAAAAAAAAAAAAAAAAAAAAAAGTTTTCTCTGAAAAAGAAAACCATTTTCTCTAAAATGGTTTGTTTTTAGGAAAGATGCAAGCACGCACTTGCACTAAGAAGTTTTTTCTGGATTTTCTGTCCTTTACTGCTTTAATCTGTTTTCCCATGATCATGGTTTTTTTTGCCCCTACTTTTTTTCTAAAGAGACGTAGAAAGAAAAGACAAAGGAGCTCGTGCTTTCCTTTCACTCCAGATGCCAAATTGATGACAACTCACTAATAGCCAAATCAAGAGATGAATGATGATGAAGACATTGATTCTAAAAAAAGCCTTCACAACATTTCAAGTTAGAGAAGTAGGCCAGCAAATATTCATCATGTAACTTCCAGAAGTAATTTACAGCCAAAAAGCACTGTAGAACCATTAACTATTTCAGTTTCCTAGCATCATTTTGAGTTAGCGAACAGGATTCTCCAGTTTACAGCTGGGAAAGGTGAGGCTGGCTTCATCCTGCTCCTGGGCAGGATATGGCAATTTGTGGCTAAACTAATGCTCTGTGGAGCCTCATGGTACCGTAGTCCCTGACTTCTATAGTCCCAGGCTGTCTAGAAATCCTTTTTTTCCTGGTATCAAGCAACAGTGAGGCACCTCTGTATGAAAGGTGGTCTTCCCTGTCCTATCTCCTGCCATATCATGAGAGCAGAGAGGACATGCACAGAGCTGGTGTCCCATCCACACGGCACGCAGAGGTAGTCTTGTGCACAGCCTAAAGCAGAAACACATGAAAGTGTGAAGTTTTCCTCCTGGGAACATCAGCAAAGCAATGTGGGAATTACACATTCTGCAGTTCTCCAAATCTGCAAATTTGGTCTCAACACTGTTTCTACCCTGTCGGATCTAATCAGCCACTCAGACCAAATGTATCCACGCTGGATGTACAACACTGGATGTTTGAGGCAAAATTTCAATCATCATTTGTCTAACAATTCCTATTAATGGCAAAGTCTGCTCAATGCCGGCAGCTGTTGAGATAATCTGACCCTTGACACATCTGAAAATCCAAATCACATTGTGGCTGTCTCAAGAAATCTGTCTAATTTAGCTATTTTTGACAGTTCTATCTATTTTTGCCTCTGGCTATTGTAGTTAAAATGTTGGTCTAAGTCACGTGAACTGGGCACAGGGGAAAGTCCTTAAGGATTTTGCTGAAAAGTGATAAGCTTTCTTCAAACCTTAAGAAAAACCCAAGCCCCTATACAATTTCATAAATGGTCAGGGGTGTATATTAGAGAATTAGATAAAACAGTTTAAAGCATATAGAAGTAGATTTTGTTAATAACTGTGGTAAAATGAGTATTTTAGTCACAAAGTTCTACATCACTTTGCAACTCTAACTGATGTTGCAGGACTTTTCCAGGCTGCATCCAGGAGAAGGGGGGCAGAGCACCCTGGCAGGACCCTGTCTCCCCGCATGCTGCACCATGGCTTGACCAGACGTGCAGCTACCAATAAATAATACTAATATCAATGCTGCTGATGGCAGAACCACGTAAGCGTGCACAGTTTTCTGGTTTCCAGCCAATCTATACCTCCAAACCACATCCTCTTGCTGGTGTGAAGTCGGAGGCTGACAGTGCTCCTGGCAGCGCTCTCGCCCCCGGCCCCTCGCCGAATTAGCCCAACGCAGAGCAGAGCGCTGCTGTCCGCTGCCAAACGGGTAGTGAGATGCCCCGTTTCAGCCTATGATGCTCCGGATCGCATCCAGGAAGTCCAGTCTGGGTGGGCAATCTGGTGGCCACGTGTGGCCCCCAGAGGCACCTCCCTGGGTGGCATTAGCTTGCTTGACAAGCTGCTTACCTACGCCCCGGAGGAGCGAGGAAGAGCACTGCGCTTCAAGCCAAGCCAGTGACCATTTGTGGCATGGACTAATTAAAATGGCTTGGATTTCACTTTTTACATTGCGCATGGAGAAAGAATGAACGTTTCAGAATAAAAATGTTATGCAATCCCAATACATTAGATGAACTGAAGCAAGTTGTATTTCTTTTAATCCCTTTGGTTTGTGCCATAGTCTACAACGTTTTCTGAACCACACATAGGAAGGCAATGTAAGATTTCCGGCATACACTACCTAATAGTTTAATGACTTCCCAGCTATACTCAGCTGAAATCATGAAAATCAGAAAAAGTGCTGTAAACACAGTTAAACAGAGCAAGACCCCGAAGGCCTGCCAGGGAGCAGCCAAACATACCCGTCGTATTTATTCAGTCATTTCTAACTTTCCCAGCATTAGAAGAAAAGAAATTGCTATTTACCTCCATTTACAGTATATTTCTTTGGAGTATATGACACAGAAAAGGTCAAGGATGCTTATGGCAGGGTTTAATCTCCTAAGTGACCTAAGAAACACTGAAGTTTTTCAAAGTACGTATGTGTCTTCAAGCCTTTCCCATTTAAACAAAACAGAGCTGATGAATCTAAGAACTTTAAGAACAGTAAAGGCAAATAAAAGAAAAAAAAAAAACTGAGGCAATACAGATGGTAGAAATCCTAAAAATGTTAAATCTGTGAAGGGAAAATGAAGTTTACAGAGGGAGCAGCCGGGAGAGGAGAGGTACAGCAACGCAGGCAGGGCAGCAGCATTCGCTTCCCAGGGCGCACCAAGATACCTTGGCACCTTCCCGGCCCCTCAGCTTTCTGCCCCTTCCACCTTCGTTCCTCACGCTATCCCCAGCAACGTCTACTCCATTACAGAAGAACATGTAATGTAAATAACAGAAAAGAAAAACCACCAAGTCCTATAATGCCACACGCTGTTCACAGAATCCAGATACAGGTGATTAAAATGTTTAAAAGAATGGGTAGATTAGCTTCAGAGAGAAAGAAGAAACATGGACTAATTGTTTTAGGAAAGGCAAAAGTGTAATGATAACGGTGTAAACACGACAGTGGGATACTCCTACATACTCCTCTTTTAACAGCAAGGAAATAGTCAAACTGAAAGATCTTGAACGGATAAGAGGAATCTTTTTTGAAAGCAATATAATTTCATCTTGTGAAACGAATACAAAATATCACAAGAATGCAGAGAATAACATTTTTGCTAATATTTCTGGATCACTGGATAAAGGCCAAATAGGAATATTGTTTTCTCAGAGGTTAAGAAGAAACTTCCTGGAAGTGCAGGTTATGCCAAGGTCACAGACAGATGGAGGCAACCTTGTTTCATGAATTTGTTAGACGAGGTGGCTCTCTGGCAATAGTGCACTCTGACCAGCGCAGATATGAGCAGAGCTCTGCATTTACCCTGGAAGCATCTTAACAATATCAAAAATATTTGAATCCATGAACTCTAATCTTCCCTATTTCTGCCTTAATCTTCTTGGGCCCCTACACGTACAGCAAGCTTTGGTGCCACTGAATCAGCAGAGAAAACACGGGGGAAGTCAAGCGCATGCAGCTATCTGGGCCACAGGTTATTTCTTTGTTTGTTTGCTTGTTTATTACTTTGTCTTTCAGAGAATTCTGAAAACCATGAAATCCTTTTCTAATTTGTGCATGTTTTTCGAGTGCATTGCATCTTTGTGCTTTCTTATGTCTTTTGCACATCTTAACAAGACTCTGCTGCCTGCCTGCTTTGGAGGGGCTGCAGCCTTATCTCTCTTTGCAAAACCTGATTTATGGTGGAGCACTGATAGGGAGGTCAGCCCCCTCACAATCCAGGCGTGGAGACGCTCCAAAGCCCTGCAGAGCATACAATCCAAACATTCACTCAGCAGAAAATCCTCTTCCTAGCTCCGTTTCACCCCTTTCTCCTACCCTCTATTTATTTTGGCATTGTGGAAGAGTATGCTGTGCTCATGAAAACACAAGTCTCTTCTGTAGCAAGATTTTGGAGTATTAAAGCAGGTAAAGTATAATTTTGGCAAACGTTTATGCAGTAGCATGGTGTGAGCGTACCTGCTCAGCTACGCTCTTGCCTGGAAGGAGACACTGCACCGCATGTTATGGCCACCAACAACACAGCAGCAAGAGGGCTAACAGAAAAGGATCTGAACACCAGAAGTGCAATGTTGTCCAGTTTGTCAAATGTCACCTCCGCAACCTAAGCAGTTGTGAGACCTTTCAGTGTAAGAGAGCTGTATCTAAACACATACTTATTAAACAGCTCAAAGCCAAAGTCAGGATCAGTCAGTGAATTTGGCCCCATGTCCCACTTTGATGGAGGCAGGTCCTTATAGTTGCCCACTGGAGGCAGGGAGCTCCATGCGGTCAGATGACCATCTTCTTGGCAGGAGCTGCGTGCCTCAGCGAGGAGCAGCCTTTTATCTGCCAGAAACCAGAAGGCCCCACCAACCTGAGCCAGAGCAATGAGTCCACCAACTCCAGTTCCAGAGTTATTTCTTCTGGCCTTCATGGCACAAGAACAATTTATTCTACCTCAGAACGATACAGTATTAAAGATTAGAAAAAGATGCTCCTGAAACTTACTATATACATTACCAGCAAGTATCTGCCTCTTGACAGTCGCTTTTGTATCTAGAGAGGTCTTTTTTTTTTTTTTTTTTTTTTTTTTTGATTTTTTTCACTAAATAAACATATGCACATTATTACTCATATCCAGAAGGAAGTGTGACTTTTTAGGAAAAGTGAACTTTCTGCTCAGGCATTCTCCAGTAAGACCCCAGAAGAATGAGCATGCTAAAAGTCATACTCATCAGAAGCAAACTAAAAGCATCTGTTACAAGATAAACTCCATGTTTTGCCCTTAAAACTTTTGTTCTGAAGCAGAAATTAATTTCAATTGTACTTCAAAATAAAATAAATAAAACTTTTTTTTTTTTTTTAATTGCACTACCTCCCTAATTTTAGTGTTTATACTGAATAGAAATTATTTATTTTTGGAGAGTAAAAGAACGAAAGTTCTGGTATTATTTTTGGCTGTTTTGTGCCTTTTCAACAGCAACACATTTTGCTCTTTTCAAAGACCTATTAATTTTTGGCATCATACTGCCTTTATGAAGCAGATAACAATTTTATGAACAGAAAGATATATATCTTTTTAAAATGAATCTCGTTGATTCATTTTGAAATTCCAAAATTGATTGAAGTTCTCAGCACTTTTAAGAACTGGCCCCTAATATCAGTTGATATATCATTATGTATCAACATGTTTGGAAACCAGAACCTATCCACTTAATCATAAACACTACAGCTAAGTCTGACCCAAGCAATCTGCCAAATGCTGTGCAGGACCTGGTGCCAGTTAGGAAGATAATCTAATTCTCTCTGTTCCCAGAGCTGGGCTTTATTCAGGGGACAAACTTTTCTTTGGGTTATATTTTTTATAAGCTAATTCGGGGCATTTTGCCTTTGGCTTGGAACATTTTCTAAATAACAGAAAAACATTAATTTGAGCATAGTATTAGCGCCAATACCATAAAGTCCTATTTTTATGTGGTTTAAGATTGAAAAAAATCCCCATTATATCACAGAGATAATTACTATAAAAGATACAGGCTTAAAGAGCCTCCTCTTTCTTTCAGACGTGGGAAATGTTGCTCTGAACAGATCTGCAGAACCTACAGCAAACCAGCACGTTAACCTGAATCATCCTTCCAGGAAATCTATCTAAATTTAGACACAATTTCTCGTTGTGCCGGCTCCAGGCTAACTGGGGGCTGCCGGGAACGGAGTGGGGGGAGCTGCTCTGCCCCCCACTTCTTGCTGTGCGCTTCTGGCTTTCTCCCTGCATCAAGACCTGGATTGCTCAGCTGCAGGGTGGCTTGATTCAGCTCGCCAGGAAGTTACTGGAGGGGTTTGGGAGGATCCGTTTTCCTTGAGTAAGAACCGGCTCACCCTGCAGCTGCACAATTGCGAGGTTTGACGCATCCGTGACAAATCTAACAAAAGCCCGTGGCAAAGCAATCCAGTCAGGTGCTGTACGCTCCCGGACTGCTCGCTTTGACATTTCAGTGACTCCGCACCTACTCCATCCCCGGCTTCGTCCCGTTCTGCCCGCCAGCGCCGCGCTCGGGAGTCAAGAATGCAACCTTCCGTGGTCAGCTTTAATCTCAGCGAGCACTTGCATCTGAAAGGACGTTCCTTCAATATTTGTTCAACTGCACTGCCCTGGATTTCATGAGAGAGCTTACAACAGAGGGCATATTTATATTTTGCGCCAGAAGTAGTTCAGCAGGTCATTGTTATTTTACGAGAATGTTTTCTTAACACAGAGAAAATTATGAACTGTCTTCATGGAACTGATTCCTAAAATTTTTATTAAATATTTCCTGCTAGCAGGTTTACATTCGGTCACTATGTGTTGGAAACTACAGCACTGATCCTGGTACAAGCCTCTGGAGGCACAAATCACCTCCCATCAGAGGCTGTGCCTCTGCCCTCCAGACCTCTCTGCCTGCTCGGTGCACGTGTGGACATATCCCTGCATAAAGCTCCGCTTTAAAACCAGCCTTGTTGCTGCAGGGCCAGAGCTTGCTTTTTTTTATAGTAGAGAAGTAATAAAGGAAATAAAAAAGATAACTGAAAATGGAAAACACGGCTTCAAACTAGAAAAGGAATGAGACCTGAAATGTTTCAGGGAAGAACTGCTGGTGGTGGCAACACAGCTTGGGAACCTTCTCAGTCTCTGCTAAGGTTTGCTCCCACAGCGTACTGAGCAAAGGATACAGGACACATGCACAAACATAGCACTAGCCATTTGTTCAGGTTCAGCACATGCCCAAATGCTCTTTTGGACTCGTTGAAGATTCAATCCCTATTGCCCAGGATCTTCTTAGAGCTGTGACCTGCAGCACTGCCTAAGAATAATCGCATTGGACTGCACGGACCCCATACGCTCATGCTCCAGGAGAAGGGTGAAGCAGGGTAGCGGGAACCTTTTTGCACCATCCAAGCATTATTCCCATCCCGTGAAGCCAGGAGGCAGCACTAGATGCTGCAGATCTCCTCCATCTCCTCTGGCCTGGCTGGTAGAAAACAGCTGCAAGACTCTCTTGGGTGGTTCAGCCTTCACCCCCACTGCCACAGGCTGCCCACGGACCTAACGTGCTGTTTCTACAGCACTTCTATTAGCCTCTACCTCTATATAGAAATTTCTGTCAGTTAACCGAAAGGCATATTCAATTTGTAAATTCCTCTCCCCCTCTACCATCTGTGGCTGTAAAAGATCATGTCCTGTTAATTGGTCTAAATCTTCAAAAGATTTTTCATTCTACCTTTCTGCAACATTTTGGCAATGGCAAATGCATTTTTCACTTCAGTCTGCTTAAATTCATTCAACTCAGTGCCAGTGCCTGGACTGTGAATTAACGCACACAGAGATCTTCTTGCAGAAAGCCCATGCCCTCGGGACAAGCCAGGCGAGGAACTGCCACAGTCCTCAGTACTATTTACTGCTGCAGTGTGTTGACAAAGTTTTTATTATCTTCACTATGACAGTTCCCCCAAAATTTCAAAATGGACCAAGATTTTAACTAATTAACTAAGATTTTAATGTCTCTAACGAAATGTTGCCAATACTTGCAGGGTTGAATGATTTCAGATGCTCAGGTTGGTTTCTCCACATACAGTCTCATTTGCCTGTCATAATAACCTTAATGCTGGGAAAGATTCAGTAACTTTTCTTATATTCTTTCCAGTCTGGATCAACATTACATGCATCTCAGTATAGGTGTTTATTTAGAGTCATTCAGGCATGGATGCAGTAATTAAAATGAGGGTTAGCTTACTGCTTCCCCAGTTCTGAAAACTGAAGTCTTCTGTTTATAAGCCCAGCAAGCACAGCATGATAAAGCAATGGAAAACTGCAGAGGATGTTCCACTAACAGAGCTCAAACATCTGCAGAAAATATTTTTCTAGGTCAGAAATGTTTTCACATTCTCAGAAATGGCATTATTTTACAATTTATGTATTTAATTATACTCACTAGAAATATATTTTCTGCACTACTTGTAACAATACAAGTATTTTGTTATAGATGTCTATCAATAATTGGATGAGACTTTCAGCACATTTCACACTAGATACAAGCAGCCTCAGTCATGTTAAGGGCTTTGATGTTGGCTGGATTTCAGTTAATAACCTAAAAGTGAGTAATCCTATGGATCCAAGTACTAATTGAGTCCCTTCAGATGAGCATTAATTAGATACGTATGTTTTTATTCAGAAAGAAAAAAAAGAAAACTTCTCAGCTGAGCTGGCAGAAACCATTTATTTGGTAACTGTCTGACCTAGCAGTAGATCTATTAGTTTAAAGAATATTTTAAAAATCAGAATAATTTCCATGAAGTCAAACACACATAAAAATTTAATCTTATTCCAAATTTCTGACTATAATCTTTCAAATGACATGCCCGACTCAATTTGCAAGTCTTAAAATTTCAGGGAAGGTTTGATGTTCAATCAATCCAAAAAATATTCAGCAAGAGCAAGTTATAATGCATAATAACAACAACAACAACAACAATAATCATAATAATAATAGTTCCAAGTGGTGGTTCTATGGTCCAACTTTCCTGTCTCATTCTTGGCTTCTACTGAAAAAGTACATAGACTATTTCATATTCTCTTTTGACATAAATAGATCAATTTATCACAGAATCACAGACTGGTTGAGGTTGGAAGGGACCTCTGGAGATTATCTAGTCCAACTCCCCTGCTCAAGCAGGGCCACCTAGAGCATGTTGCAGAGGATTGTGTCCAGGTGAGTTTTGAATATCTCCAGAGAAGGAGACTCCACAACCTCTCCTTTTCTAGGAAAAAGGCTACTACTCTTTCCAGTCTCCATGTCTCTCTTGTTCTGGGGAGCCCAGAACTGGACACAGTACTCAGCCACTCGAGATGTGGCCTCCCCAGGGCTGAGTAGAGGGGCAGGATCACCTCCCTCGACCTGCTGGCAACACTCTTCCTAATGCACCCCAGGATACTGTTGGCTTTCTTGGCTTGTACCAAACTGGCCTCCCAGTTTGGTATCATCAGCAACTTGCTGAGAAGGCACTCTGTCCCTTCATCCAGGTCACTGATGAGTAAGTCGAGTAAGTTTATAAGTAAACCCAAAACTGTTTTAACAGAAAAAAATGGTAAATCTGAATTGCAAGAATGAAACACCTGTAAACTGCTTATGATGCAAGTCCTAGTTAAAATTACTTCAGATTATATGGCACAAAAAAAAAGAGTAATCAAAGCTAAAAATACAAGACAAAGAGAAAACTGCCTGATGATCTACTATTATATATTTTAAATGATAGGTTTTGAAGTAAATATAGCTCTCTTTACACTCTAAAGTTTAGTCTAAGTCTGCTCTTTCTTCTGTTTTCTCCAACTTCTTTGTTTCAAATTTATGAAAGTCAATTGCTATTACTGGACCTATTCCCTTCTTAATGATCCAGTGATAAGGTGCCTAGTATCCTGCAAACAAACATGCTCGTAGAAATGAACAACCAATGAAGTATAAAAAAAAATTTTTAATAGATCATCTGGAGAAAGTATGTGATAAAATAATCACATATTACTCTAACTGGAATAAAGGAGGTAGCAATTAATGACAAAATATGAATATGCTGGATACATTCATTTTCCCCAAAGTTCTGTTAACTCTAAGAAACATGAGGGAGAAACCACACATCCTTTGCAAATAGCTGCAGTTCTGCACGTTTGTTGCTTATGAACTGCAGCTCCTCGCCTGGTGGCTGTTCCAGGCCAGCTGGAAGCCTGTTCTGCACACTGCAAGGCCACCAGGTTATTTTAATGATGGTAGCACAGCTATAAGGCAGGGTATAAAAAACCTGGGGCAGATCTGACACATATTCCCATGGCCTACATATCAGACAGGTACCATATAACAAGGAGGTCAAAATCTCAAGGCAGAGCAGGGATTTTTGTTGAGTCTGAAGGTCTAACACAGTCAAATAAGGGCCGTTTCTCTACTGTCAACTGAAAAAAAAAAACCTCAGGGGCTGGTATGAGACAAACATTCAGTATAATTCCAGCTCCACTTACACTGATGTAAAAAGGGACTAACTCTGCTGAGTTCCTGGTGTTTTTCAAGTTTTATCCTTTACAATGAGGAACCAGTGGTTTCAATGGTCAGATAAGGGTGGCTGGAAATTTCAATTGCTGCATTTTAATCTCAGGTTCTTCATGATCTGAGAGTATTGCCAATATTTACATTAACTAACTTCTCTGAAAATATTAACACATTGCTACTTTCTTTTCACAGTGCTGCAGTACGTTGAGGTCCTCTGATTAAAGCGATAAAAGTGCTCAGGCTGCCAGCACGCCCCTTCTAACCACCATCTATCAAGCACGTAGCGTTTAAAACAGTTTGGCTCTCAGAAGGGACAGCAGAGCCAACTTACGGATAACATAGCTTACGTAAGCATGAAATTATGCAACAGCTCCTGTACAAATGGACCTTAAGCTACCAAATTAGCCGATATGCTGCATCATGGAGTAAATAACCCAACTCTTTTTATACACTGATTTTAAACACCTAGGATTTTGCTAACATTGATGGATTTACCCCTCGCTAATATCTGAGAGAAGGTCCAGCTATATTCCTAAAATCCTAAGCACTACACAGTGGCATCAAGAAAGCAGTTACTTGTCCTGCTGCCAGTGCATGTTCTCTCACTTCTCGTCTCGGCACTTCTAGAAAAGTGCAGAATCAGGGATGGCTTCTGTCTGACACAAATTTGTAAAACTTACAGCCAAAAGACACACATACCAAAAAAAGCCAAGGAGCAAATTTAATAGAAAAAGTGCAGTGTTATTTATGCCAAAAATCACGTAGGCCACATTAAACGTTTGGACTTGGCTGTTCCCATTCACATTTAAACATTTAAGGAAGAGTGGTGAGATTTCTCTGAAGTTATTACGCTCCCACAACTTCCAGGGAGTCAAGAAGCACTTTGTACCTTCTTGACTCTGATATTAAACATAAAAACTCTACCCTCTTCCACCTCTCAGTTACTTCCTCTAAACACTAAGTACAGGCTTAGAAAAGCAGCATAAAGCTATCATTATTTATACTAATTTTTACAAGGATACCACAAACTTTTGTATTTTTAAATGAACTTTGCTACACAAAGATATGAAGAAACTGTTCAGATAGTCTGTAATCAAATCATCCATCTCCACCTAAATGTAACAAAAATTAAGAAATCTCCACAAGGACTCCTCTAGCATGACCTCTACAGAGCATCTATCATTTGAAAGGGAAGGAGAAATTACATGAATCTCCTTGAGAGTGAATAAGGTCTAAATATTCAACTAAAAATTAGAAAGAATCTTCTTTTTGCAACACAGTAAGATTTATCACTGTTACCTCATTATTACTAAGCCGTTAGGACAGATTTTGCCCAACATTCCCGTGGCCTTCCAAACTTTGAAACATGCCGAGTTCTTTGACTCAGTTGCCATAAAACTTTTCTAAATTGCTGGAACCAGACTCAAATTTTGTTTTATAAAAGTAAAAAAAGGATATGAGTAAAAACTGTGGGTTGATTCACTGTGGATGTAACATATGTTAAAGAGTTTCCTGGTCCTGTTACTCATTATGGGAGAACTGCAATCCAGATATGCAGATATATTATGGTGGCTCCACAGATTTAGACTCATCCTATTGTTTTGGTAGTTTTCCCTTTCATCTAACCATCTACATCTGGATTTTCCCTAAGTAAATCCATCTCTTCCAAAACCAAGTAAACTAAAGCAGTGCCATCGTTAGAAGTGCGCACTTTCTCTACTAGTATTAAACTCACATTTGCACCTTAGGCAGGAGAGCAAATTCGATCACAGAGCAAACAACTCTTTGGACTACTCAACTATTCAACTACATTACTAGGAAATCTGCAGCATTTTTATTCTTAAAGAAAATGATAATGTAATTTATATCTTAATTTATACTTAGGTTGTACAGACAGCTAGAAAAGTTTCTGAAAGGTTTTTTTTTCCCTTTTTTAATTTTTACTGAGAATGTTTCAATGAAGTTCTTTGTTGGGTTTTGTATTTCAAACAATTTTTAGAGATTGTTCAATTTTTAATATTTACAATATAATAAACCAAATAGGGCATAATCATCATAAAACTTATACCTAAGTATCTGCTAAAACATATCCTTCGCTGCAAAAATTTCTGATTTATTGCTAGATGGACCAAAAGGTTCAGGTGCATGCAGGGTCCCTATCCAGGTGTGCTTTGCAGAGGCTTCTGGGAGCATATCTCCACAGGTCCAGCATGTCCTTTTAAGCAAATATAGCAACCTATGGGGACATACAAAAAGAATAACTACTCTTCTACGGCCTAGCTTCCATCCTCACTGGGAAGTGGTAAGATTACAGCTGTAATTAAAAACTCACTTAACCATTAGCTTATTCATTAGCTCCTAATCAACCAGCTTGCCTACACTGAGAGCAGCACCAAACTCTGCACTGCAGTTCAGAGGTTTTAAAGTGTGCACGGGAAGTGAATTAGACAAGTTCACAGCTGTGTAAATTGTAGGATTTAAGTCTACAGAATAAGAATCAGCTAATTCATGTCTATCAGTGCTCCCTGGAGTTGGAGTAATTCCAGAGCTGCAGCTCAGTGTGAGGTAGCACAACGCTTAATATTAGTTTGTCACAGTTATTTTTTCTGGTCTAAACCAAAGGCTGGAATTATAAAGACAGACACAAAGCATGTGATATTCTTATTCCTGCTTGTTATGCTCATGCAGTGTGCCATTGAGTTTTCTGAATTTCAGGAAGCTTCTTTTAGCAAGTTCAAGGTTGGGCAGTGCTAGGGGAGTGATGACTCTGTTCTGAGCTCATTTATAAGGAAAAAGACATTTCCTGCTTTTAGCATCAGTTTTCAAAAAGCAGAGCTTGGGTGTTTTATTCCTTTTGTAGTAATTATTTAAACTTTCAGACAAAGAGTGAAATGACTCATTAATTTGGAATATTGTGTGGAAGAGGTGTTTTTAACAAACATCGCAAGATCCTTCTTAAAAATAATAAGCTGTAATGTCTTCTCTCCCATCATTTTTGTTTCTTTGCCTGCACACTGATTTATTATTTTTAGTTGCTGTTTTTCTTATTTCACTCATACTATAAACCAAATATTTACTGTCAAACATCACTATAAGGGACATGTATGCTTTGAAGGTTTTGTTCATACATCATGTACCTTCCCAATCATTTTTTCTTTTTCATACTCACCACTCATATCACACTTAGTCTAGACAGTAGCACAGGGAACTTCAGGATTTGATTTAATATTCAGCATACTTATCCCTAAAGAGTGATGGTGTCATATTTATTTTTGCTTCACACTTCCTGTTGTCATGCACCTCTATCTTATTCAAGACACAATTCTGTGATCTGTTTCTGTGGGATTTATAGCAGTAGAAATGCATTTTTAGCAAAAACAAAGAGGAAAAGGATGACAGTAGGGATAGAGAGCTAAAGAACAAAGAGGGAGAAATACTTGTGAGCAGTGTATGATTGCCACTCTAAATCATTATTTTCAGCCCAGAATGTTTATTAAAAAAATGGAATTTTGATCTTAGTTGTTATCTCTTTTTTCTTTTTGTAGCTAAGTGATTATATTTAACACAGCTTGAAGTCAGTTATGTTTATACAAGTGCGTGGGTCTAACTTGGAGAACTGAAGTCTGCCAAAAGTAATTGAACCATAAAAGTCACTGAAAGTTTTCATGTCGCACCAAAGGGGGGAAAACACAGATACTGTTGCATTCTAACAAGACAGCCAGAAGAACATAAGATTTGCATTTTCTTAGAAATGATATTTCCACAACACTGCAAATAAAACCTTTTTTTGGACTGAAGCCACTTTAGTGATACCTCTGAAGGGGCACCAGTCTAAGGAAGCAGGATGAGAAAACAAAGCAAAGGGGGAAGAAGAAGCCACCAAAAAAAAAGATTGAGATATTCCCTCAGTCAGAGCCTCTCAATGTCCATTCCTTTAAATTGCTGCTTTGCTATTTTCGTCCTTAAATGCAAGGCATCAATAGTCAAAGACTTCTAACCTAGTCGCAGTGGAGTGTCTTTTGCAAATAATATCCCTCAGAGACTGCCAAAGGAGTCCTCAGCATCTCACCACGAGCAGCTATCCTCATCAGGGAGTGGAAAGCGCCATCCACTAAAAATTGAAGGAAGTTGACAGTCACCATGTCCCAGTAGGCGACTAAGTTTGCCTTCAGCCTGACAGTTGCTTTGTTATCGACAGTTTTGTCAAGCTTCCACCTTTTTTTGAGGGAAATGGGAGGGAGTGGAAGGGAAGCTATTGCTGTAGAGAAGAGATGAGAAAAAGAACTAATCCTGTAGCTGTTACCAAAGCTGAGAAATCTGTATCAGCTTTACTAAAAACTACAGAATTCCATTTCAATATAATAAGAAAGAAAGAAAGAAAGAAAGAAAGAAAGAAAGAAAGAAAGAAAGAAAGAAAGAAAGAAAGAAAGAAAGAAAGAAAGAAAGAAAGAAAAAGAACAGAGTAATTCCAAATATAAAGTTACACAGAAAAACTTTGAGTGAATATGTTACTGTGGTCTGAGAGGGCAGAAGTAAAGCCATGAGAGTGAAACAATGGTGTTTGGCAGTTAAAGCTTCTTCTGAGATGTCAAAGGCATTTTGCATTAGTTACCATCATCCTCTTTTCAAGACTGAGAAATAGAAGCTGACAGCTCACTGTCTGAAGAGAGTAGGCAGGGACTCCTACCAACCCTCACGAAACACATTCTTCACTGTGTTTAACCTAACTTTTTAAAGAAGTATTAGCCTGAGGAAAGCCATTACTGAAAGACAGAAGATTGAAAAAACAAACAAACAAACAAACAAACAAAAAAACCCCACTCTTTTGGGTGGAAGAGGGCTAAAAAAGTATGAACAAGAATTATTTGTGTGTTGTGTTCTCAGTCAAAGAATAAAGCTGAAAGAAACATTGAGGATGAAAATATAGTTCTTCATTCTTCTCCAAGGTGAGATCAGCTATACTCATACCATTCCTAGTGGATGACTGTCCAACCTTTGACCTTCCCTGGCACTCTGTTCCAATACTCAACCACTGTTAACATTAGAAACAGTATTTTTAATGTGTAACATCAATCTCCTTTGCTGCAGTTTAAGTCTGTTTTTTTCTGAACTTATCCACAGAGGACATGGAGGACATATTACTTCCATTTGCTTTGTAGCAGCCTTTGCATGTTTGATGACTATTATAATGTTTCTCAGTTTTCTCTAAGCTTAACAACTGAAATACCATCAGTCTTACACTGGTCATATCTTCCAGCCCTCCTGCTGCTTTCCTCTGGAAGCTCTCCAATGGTCCATGCTACTCCTAAAGTACAGTGCCCCACATCATGTACTACTGCAGTTGATGCGTTCTCCAGGTGATTTGGGGTAGTGGGATTACTTCACATTGCTTCCAGACAACACTCCCAGCAAAATGTTTATCTTTGTGGCAACAGTATGACATCAGTCCTTCAGACTTGTCCAAGATGTGGCTGTCACACATGCATCTTACAGTGCATAATGCTGTTTATTCTTGCTATAGGTAACACAACAAAATGAATGATGCTACTTATTTTTACCTCAAATTATTTCCATTGCTTAAAAAATAGGAGGGAGGGGCAGGGAAAACTTTTTGCACTGATACTGGTCTTCGGTCCCTGTGGAAGCAACATCGTAAACAAATCTGCAAGGTTTCATCACCAACTTCTTCATACTGAGGAAGAAACAAGAGTGGGGGGAAAAAAACCCACACTAACTGCCTGGGAGTATTATTTTGGAAGAATAGATTTCTTTGTCATCTAGGCAAGAGACAAGATGACAAAATAGCTGTAAACTTTTCAGCTGGTTGGTGTCTGAAGAAACTGCTTTGTTCCACATTAAGAGACCCCTTCCCACACGCCCAGATTTTGGGGAAGATCTGCTTTACTCCTTCTCTATGTCACAAATGTCAGTTTTACAAGATGCAGAATGATGGAAAGAAGCAGGATGGCATGGTCAAATGGACGAAACAAACGGGGTGCCTAGGACTACAGAACAGCCTTCAGCCAGGGCTTTTGTTGAAGATCCTTGCTATTTTGCTGCTTAAACAATGGGTCAATGACAGTGTAAGCAATGGGGAAAAGAGCATTACATAATCCATCACTCCCAGCATTGCTGCACATCATTTTAATTGGAGGAACAGTTTGTGTCTGCCTAAAGTGTTAACAGCAGCAATACCTACATAGCCCAGTTGAACTTATCCTTTCATGATGGAAGACGTTCTTATGAGGAAACACCGCTCTACTAAAATGACAAACTAACTAGGTTTCAAAGAAGTGGGCATGCAACCAAGAGAGTTTAATTATGGAATGAAGAGAATGGGCTACTTTCAGTCTGTCCAAGCAGTCACAAAAGGTCAGGCAGAAGAAAGAGACAGAATATTTATGGGACATGATGCTATTCAAAATCAACTAAGCTCAAAGAATAAGATGGATCTCTTAGGGCTCTGACATACCTCCGCATGGTTGCAGAAATACTGCAGCCTCTTCCCCATGCATGGACAGCTGCACTGGTCTTAAATCAGCTGATGAGCCACTGCAGCTGGAAGGGTCATGCTAATGCACAAGATCCTAATTTTGGTTAGTATTTAAACACCACAGCAGATCAGCAGCTGATTCACAATTCAACTCTCCACACACACATAGCTCTAACTCTATCTGCCCATAGCGGGTATGCCAAAGCTCTTAATCAGGTAGGGCTTGAAAGGATTACCAGTAACGAGGAAGGCACAGAGCCTCAAGTAACATCTGTTTCTATGACCCTCCTTGGTTTTGTTGCCAGCTTTATGGCATGATATCATTTTCAAAGGAAATAAGTGTTTCTCATTATGCAGAGCACCGTTTAAGTAGGCAGAAATCAAGCTCTTCAGGAATCTCATCTTGCAAGGATGCTTGTCAAAGAGGCAGAAGTTATTTAGAAGTTAGCTGTAACACATCATCCAATTAATACACCCAGAAAAGGACAATTCTGATATTGTTAAGAATTTAAATTTAAAAGGATATGATAAACCTGCTTCTCTTTAGACTGATATCAGATAAATAACATACTCTGTGAGAGGATAACATGCAACTGAATGTGAACAAACAGACAAACTCCTGTTGATGCACTCTTGCCTTCCCTCCCACAACTCTGGCACTGAGATGGCTGAGGTCTTCCATGATCTCTCATTTTTATTCCTTCCTTCAGGCCACATTAGCATTTTTGGGGCATTGGGTGACCCAAACAAGGGCACAGATTCAGCTTACCACATGTTTACAGGAGCCCTAGTTTCAGATGTAGGCATCACAGAACGGTTAAGGTTGGAAGGGACCTCCGAATTTCATATAAATATAGGTGCATATATATGTATATTCATATATATTTCATGTGTGTACATATACGTATACATGAATTTCCTTCTGTTCTATAGGTGAAAGCACAACTTGGCTATTGGGAGGCAAGTGGTGGGACAGGACATCTCCCAGCTGACAAGTTGAGCATCCTAGAGTTTGGCGGGAAGAATGCAGCCTATCCTAAGATTATCAGACAAGCCCTAGGCATGCCAGGTTCATATTCCAGTGGGGTTTTATTTATGTTTAGGACTCAGTAGCTACATGCAAAGAAGAATGGGGATAGTTTTACTATTTTTCTGCTGCTGCAAAACAAGTCTACTCAGCTTCTTGGAGCAGGCATGACTTGAACTTAGAAATTTTGTGCTGGATAGACCATTTTGTAACAAAATACCTGAAGATAAAAAGAACCTCTGGTACTTATTGAATACATATGCAAAATATTTGTGTGTATATTTTTATATATGAAACATATTCAGGCACTAAAATGCTAAAGTTACCGGAGATAATGTCACCAATAGCCTAAATGTTATAACTATTTTCAAATGGAAGGAATAACTGAAAGGAAGATTACATTTAGCTTGCTTTTCCCTAGGGCAATACATTCCAGCTACCTGTGTTATCCTGCATCTCTGTGGAATGTACTAACTGCTCTGACAACAATGTACCTCTTATTTTTAAAAGACTACAAAGCAACCATGCAAAGAGAAGTAAAGCTCATTCCTAATATCTCTATCAGAATTAAACAGCTCAGTACTATTTCATGCTTTAGACTATCTTTCCCTTCTGAAATTTGTTTGAAGGTTAATAAATAAAACATCAATAGAGAATTGTTTTTTCTTCATTTTTAAACAAATTAATGAAGCAACAAGCTACCACACCTTCCGTTTACTTTACAAGAGGTTCTAGTTGATAATTAGGCAGAAGAGAATGCAAGTGGATAAGCAGATAGTTTAACAGTAGAATGTGCAGTAATTCATTTCACAGGGACCTATTTAAGTTTTCGATGTATTTTAACTCTCTAGACAATGTTCTCCAGATGAAATGGGTACAATACAGTTCTAAACTCTTTTTTTCCAAATACATATGGCTTGACCATATTATTCAAGTCTCATGGAAGCAGGAATAACATAGGCAGTAAATACATATTCTTCAGTAAGATGAACTGAATAAAACTACTTATTGCAAAAAAAAAGCTGACAAGCATTTTGATTTGTGCTGACATATAACAACAAGGACAAGTCAGCAATTTTTAAACTACCTCCTGGCAAGGTTTTCGAATCCACATTCACCATGGAAAATACAGGCAGTAAATAAATAAATAAATATATATATACATATATATATGTATATAAAGAACAAAACCAAAAGTCCAGACTCTTTAAAAACTGAGTTATGAGGGAAAGTTCTCCAGTATATGAGAAAACGGAAATGCAACTTAAATAATAGGAAGAATTCCCTGGTATCTATGATATTGTATTTCTAGCAGCCCATCTGTGGATATCTATTATGCAGTATAAACGTACGCAGAAGTTAATGCAAGAGACCACACACTCATGCATTTGTATACAAGACTAACAACTGTATTGTTCACAGCACAATTTAAATTACCATGTCTTATCCCACAGCTCAAGCTAAAACAATGCATCAGCTGGGAGCATTATCGAGCTCTGCTTAGGGCTCCTGTTTGTCAAGCAAAACCCCACAGCTCCACCATGACTCCTGAAAACTGGGCAATTTGCCTAAATTAACAGGGAATAATCAGATCACTGTAAAGATCCATGGGACATATGTTACTCAGGAATCTCATTCCAGAGATGAGGTAGTACCATGCAAGGCGAGACATGGTGGTGAGCACCATTCCATAGTAGGGCTTCTCAGCCAGCCTCAACTAACTACAGAGGAGCCCCTGAAATACAGTTAAGTTAAAACAGTTCTTCAGTAAAGAGATAGGAGGAGGATATGTACAAAACCTAAAATAGGTAGACACTGATCCCTGCTGTGGATTTACATGATAAAAGCAGCGATGGAATGAAATAATGAGAATAAAGAGAGTTTCAATAGGCTCACACACTTGACCAAGCCAACAATGATATCAAAGGGTATGACCCACAATGACTCTCTCCACATGTATACAGAATATATGTATGTATTCTGCAGGATACTGATGTTGAAATAGCAATATTAGGGGGAGAAGTGATGGGCACTAGCTAGTCATCTAAGAGGGAGACGTGGCCAACTTTTCCCATTCTCATGGGTAGCAAACGAGGCTTCTTGAAGATGCTCCCATCCTTTCACAACAGAGAGCCCGTGCTGTCTTGATGTCAGCCTGTTGAATTTCATTTGCAATACACTTTAGCTAGACTTCTAGGTCTAATTTCATGCGTTCTCAGAGGAGAAGGTTCCTTACAAATTAGTTTTAATAAGCAGTTTTCATTAATATCCTTATGCGGTTAATCAGTATGAACACCTACATGTACACTGTACGGTTCTATTTACAAACTAGTGTCTTCCAAATCAGGGCTGTATCTTTCTATTCCGTCAACAGCAAAAGGAAGGCACCTTCTTTGCTGCATCTAAGCTTTCATCTCTAAGAGATAATTGCAGTTCTGGTCAGATACAAGCATAATGAGAGCTGCGTAAATATCTAGAGTAGATCAATTCCTATCTCTATCTGTAGCAACTTGTGGTGTTTCGATAAGGATCTGGATATAGTTTCAGGGGCAGTATAAAAATACCTGCTATGGTTTGATGCCTTCATTTAGCTCTACTTTGTCTTTGTGGTTAATGCATAATGTTAACAAACTCCAGCTGCTCAGCAGATCCTAAGGCCTTGTAAAGGACATGTAAATGCACACTTGCCTGAACTAAACAGTAACTTTGTGGTGGTCTGCAGTCAATGTGATGTGATCATGAATGCTGCACCTCTCCAGTTCCTAAAAATATTTAACTTTTTTTTTCCTTCAGTAAAAACGATTAAGTTATGATGATTCATCAATCATCATGTTTCAAACAATAATGGTCAAGCAATCTTTCTGGGAAGTCACCCACAACAGGCAATATAAGCAGTATGTTACCAGAGAGTAGTTATTATCCAGCCTGAAATAAAGTGATGAAGCATTACATTCTTCAGAAAAATGGCTTAAACTCTTTTTAAGACTTTGAACCATTTTAAAGACTTTAGCAACAACAAACATCAGACAAAGGCTGATACCAGTAAACAAAAGTCAACAGGAAAAGAAATACATAACATGGGGTTCATGGAGCCCACCTCAGGGGTGGCGTTAACCCCAGGACAAAGCAGCTTCACAGCTCTCTGCATCTTCTAGCCCTGCTGTTTCACTTGACCTTCCGGTGCATTAACAGACATATTCAAGTATCTGAATCTTCCCATTGCTTAAAATGAAACAAAGACACATGCGTAAAGAATTTTGCTGGATAAGGTCTCATGGGCAAAAAAACTATATTTATAGGTGTTCATTTAAAATTGGGGTCATTTGAGTGCTCTTGCATGTTTACAATTAGGAGAGAGAAACAGAGATTCAACCGCCTTTATGTAAATCTCCTCAATAAATCCTGTGGAATTTCTTTCTTAAGAAATTACTGTTTTACTAAAGAACCTGAGAATGAGACAGGTTTTATATATAATCAAAAAAACAAAACAAAAAATAGAAATCTGGTTAAAAAAACAGCCTTCATGGAGATCAGTTTACAATATAATATTTTACACATGGATTTCTGCTGAAGAAAGTCACATTTCTCAATTATCTATATCTATTCATGTGCTTCCTTTCCAAAACTGAAGTATACTTGATAAGAAAAAAAATCCTTGGTAACAAACTCAAGCCACTGATTCTCCTTAGACTTCCTTTCGAATTCACAATCCTTGGTATTACTGAGATGTAGGATTCATGTTTAAACCGATTAATACATTATTGGTTAAACCCAGACGCTACCCCTTCCCAGAAGTTATTGGTTGTAATGCGCAACTTTTCTAAGGACACAAGCAACAGAAATATCCCAAATTTTCACTACATAGCTCCCCATCTACCTCTAAGTGATGACTTGCAAGGCCACTTTGCAGTCAATTTTTAAAATTTTTCTTTAATCTTCAGTATGTATTTGTCTGTATTTTAAGGACAAGGCTTTATCTTTCCACACATTTTGGTGAGTTTTAAACAGTACTGATAATCATAGAATGGATAAGGTTGGAAGGGACCTCTGGAGACCATCTAGTCCAACCTCCCTGCTCAGCAGGGTCACCTAGAGCATGTTAGACAGGGTTGCATGCAGGCGGGCCTTGAATATCTCCAGAGAAGGAGACTCCACCAACTCTCTGGGCAACCTGGTCCAGTGCTCCGTCACTCTCACAGGGAAGAAATTCCCCCTCACGGTCAGGCAGAACTTCCTGTGCTTCAATTTCTGCCCGTTGCCTCTTGTCCTGTCACAAGGGACAACTGGAAAGAGTTTGTCCCCGTCCCCTTGACACCCTCCCTTCAGGTGCTTGTACACGTTGATCAGATCCCCCCTCAGTCTTCTCTTCCCCAGGCTGAAGAGGCCCAGCTCTCGCAGCCGTTCCTCGTAGGGCAGGTGCTCCAGCCCTCTGATCATCTTTGTAGCCCTGCGCTGGCCTCATTATTAAAACTCATTATTTTTGGTTTTTTTAATCTTAATAACTTCAGCTACCAAATGCAAGATATTTTAATTAGCAAGGCACTGAGCTCAACAGCTAAATAGAAATCTCACAGCTGAATGAACCAGCATTTGGTAAACAGATACCATATAAGACCAATAAGGCAAACTTCTGCCAAAACAGAGAAATAACATTATACAGCAACTCTCAGAAATACACAGCTAAGAATTTCAGTAACAAAACCCATTTTCCAAGAATCTGTCTTTGTCATCATTCCTGGATTTCAAGTCTCTTCTTCAAGGTTGTTTTCATTTAGTCCTGTAAGTCTTCATTTAAGTAGCCATCCAAGTGTGTCATGACAGACTTCTTTGTAAGCACCGAGTAAACCTAAATTAGGAATATAAATACTCTGCTTATCTATGCGAATCCAAAGAACGATCATCTTGTTTTAAGCCTCCTAAATAGATTCTTTCACTTAAGAATTACTCATTTTATATGGTGGAAAGTACCAAAGAATGCCATTTTAGTTTTAGAGGTGACATTCCCATGACTGAACACCAATGCTTACAATGTAGTCATCTATACCCAAGCTAGTTGCCCTAGGCTCCCTGCCCAATCAATGCAGAAATGCAGGAAAAGACAGCTAGCACAGATCAGATTAATTACATCCTAGAGAAGCACATTTCTGTCCATCACTGTAAAAGAAGTCTAGAGGGAACAAGCTCAGCTACATACCCGCTCTGTTGTCTACGTCTGAAGTCTGGCAGGATGTATCCCACTGTAAGTGCATATCAGTTTCAAGTGCATTTAATTTGAAAATCTGATCCCATGTTTACTGTAGGGGAACTGAAAAATAGCTTTACTGTAATGAGAAAGCTGTTTAAACGTAACAAGAAAAATGTTTAAATATAGTCACATCTTAACTCACACTCATACATTTAATAGTGGTAAAATTACATAGCATGTATAGACCATCCTTTATCTGTGCTCAACCAGTTTTCCAGAGAATAGAAACAAGGCACAGAAACATCAAGATTTAAGTTTTCCAAAGTACACATTAACCAAAGCCACTGGGAGCCCTTCTGTGTTGCACTGAGAATCTGAAAATCACGGCGCAGCTCATGCCGCCTCCTCGGTCTCTGACTCGCTCTTCCATTCACTTGGCTTGCACACGAGCCTGCGGTCAGACGCACCAGGGAAAAGCAGCAGTTGGAAATACATGGTGACACTTCATATTCCACATTTTTTCAACACTGATGGTCTGAATGAGTGGCCTTGCAGGCACAAGTAGGTGAGTTCTCTGTAGAAGCTGATAGGCTGAAACAAACTGCATGTTTCCTCAGCTAGAAAGTAGATTTCCAAACACTGATCTTCAAGACTGGCACATGTAACATTACTTCATAGAAATATGAAATACTTCACTCTGATTTCAGCTACCATTCCATCCTCCTGTCATGGCCTCATCAAGCACCTTTTTCTTCCAATCTCAAAACTTAAGTGTGAAAAACATAACAGATTTGGTGTACAAAGGTAAGGTTTCAGGCTACTCTCCCATGTGAAGGGAAGAGGAGGGAAAGCAAGCATTTTGGGACCGAGGCTGTCAACTGAGCATCAGGAACAGCTAACGTGATAATAGGCCACCACACATCAGGAAAACCCATTTTAACAAATGGTAGACCTATTTCTTCAAGTCCAGCTGACAGGCAGGGCGAGGGTCTTTACTGCACTGGGTTTCTCTGCTTCTCCAAACCCAGCAACACGAGCTCAGCTGTGTGCAGACTCAGCTTCAGCTCCCGCAGCAGTGACTGACACAGTTACATACCCCCATTGCTAACTCTTCCACACCTGACGTAGAAAAACCATCGCAGCTCATTTATTTCACGGATGTCCCTCATTGTTACTATTTGAAATTATTCTGCTCTTTTATCAGTATCCGAGTTGGCTGCCCTCTGTTTCACTTTGCCTTTGGTTGCAAATCTGGCACCTGTCAAGTTGTACGCTGCCCTTGAAGCACAATGATTGAAAATAATCTGAAAAGAAATCCCCCTATGTAATTTGTACCCATCATCGTCTGGTAAAGGAATCAGAGCCGAACGAATTCCCCTGGCGCAACTCTGTACTGTGGGACCGCAGATCACCACGCTTGAGCACCTCAGTCTCGTTTCTTACGACAGACGACTTTCTCACCATTTGTCTTCAAAAGCAATTTGGCAGAATACTCACTCCACAAACTCCTCTTACATGCAAGTCCACAACAGATGCAGGCACTCAATCAAATACAGAGTAAGGCAAGGCAGAAAAAAGAGGATGGCAGGCAATTACATAGAGGACAAGGCTAAGTCAAGTGAGATACCACGCAGTCCTGAGTGCACACTGACTCTAAGAATCAACAAAATGGGACAGGTTTTTACTTAAAACAAGCATAAACATAAAATATAAAGACATATTTTGGGGTAGGATATTCACAAGCCCAGCGATTTCCCAATGGAGCTGAATCAGCTGAACCAGAATTTTTCAAAATCCAGTGGTCGTTCTACCATCTTTGGACAATGCAACGAGCCTGAACTCTTCTTTACACTGTGAAGCACCCTGCTTGCCAGAAGCCAACAGATGATTGTTTGCAAAAGCAGCCACCAGTCACAGTCCATACACTACTTTAAATTTTGCCTTCAGTAGTTCATATTTCAACCTGGAAACTGAGAGTAATCTGACACTAACAGGTAACGTAATAAAAATTAGAAAATAATAAGGCATCAAAAGAGTGGTGACAGATCATGTATTACTTTTCCTACATTTTTCTTTGAAAGATTCTGAAAATTGGTGCATGCATGAAGAAGGCAGAAAAAAAACTATGGGAAGATAAGGAAGCTAGGGCAATACAAAATGACTCAAATGCGTTAATAGACATATTACGGTTGTCTGGCTAGCTTAATAATGTCACTTCTTAGCCCTCACTCTTGGAACAGATGGTATGTAGCCCTCTCATCCTTAATTTAAAGGACATGCAACTTTATGCTGATGAAGTTTTTACTCATCCAGGACATACATCTACCAGTCAGAATTTTAATTCAGTGACACAATTCCTTGGTGTGATCAGATAAAGGAAAATAACAGCATTCTCAAAAGCACAGCTTCTAGTAATCTTCACTACTAGAAGCAAGCCAGCAGACAAGCTGCACATTAAACGAGATAATTATAGCAGACAATAAAAATTCTTACTCAAAGGGCTCTCTGCTGGAGTTCAGGGATTTTCCAGCAGTCCTATTATTAGGGTCCAAAGTCACTGGCATTGATCTTTGTCTTACTAGTCAATGACAAAAATTCATTTGCCTGAAGTTAGAGGAAGAATCATTTTGGTATAAAGGCTATTCCTTAAACACAGCACAATAGAGTCCCCACTCGGATTAAAACACTTTAATTAAAGACTGAATAAATTATTTAATGCTGTATTCGGTTTACTACAGTATAAGTAACCACTTAAAATTCTGTAAGAAAATGCAATTTAAATGAGAAACCAGCCACCACAGTACATTTATTTTTGCAAGTAGCTTTTATCATTTGTCTATAACAATTTGAAATAACATTTTTTCCTACTGATTTGGGCAACTTCCATTGGTGAATGGAGGGTACCTGATTTTCAAGTTTGATGAAATTTTTAGTGAGATTTTTCTCACTAGGAAGAAATGCTCAGTTTAATGAAGAAATAATGACAGAAGGAATTAAATGATTTCCTAAGTAGGAGGCTCAGTCTACTTTACATCATATATATACAGATAGATAGACAGATACACACACATAGATAGATAGATACACACACACACGTCTATATATATAAACATAATAAGTGAACTGGCCTGGGATGGTCATGACCCCCTAAGCCAACTCTAGCAAGGGTAACCATAGGAAAGAAGTACACGTACGTGTTGAGTCTCAGCAAGTCTGACTCCAATGAGATAGGTAACTTACAGGGCTCTTCTTGACTGAGAAGAGTCCTTCTCATGAGAGAGGAGTGCAGTCTGTGATTTTAATAGCAAACCATGCAGTGTTAGCTGACAACGCTCACGTAAGGGGTGCAGGGCTGTCAAACACCAGGGGAGATGTTTGCTCCACAAACTGCCTGCTAAAAGCACCAGGTGAGGTAGCCCCTACTAAGTACAGATCAAAAGCAGTGTGGCAGGCAGTGTTACAGATATATTGACTAGCATTACTCAAAAAATTAAGTTTCCCAAATGAAGTAGATAAAGTAGATAAATGCCTGTATAACCCAATTTTTACAAGTCCTGAACTCATCATTAAGATCATTTGAAATACAGCAGTTAACATGCTCCTAACATGCACTGAGGCATTAGCAGGCCTGATGAGAGATACGACCAGTGTAGCAAAACCCTCACAACTTTATTGTGTGTTGGCTTTAAGCTTAAGGACACTAACTTGCTTCTCTCCTGCCCTCTACTCCCTGTACATCTGCCCTTTCCAGTTCCTACTCCCTCTCCCATCTCATGAAGTCATTAATATTTTATAAGTTGTTAACATGTAAAGAGCTGCTCTAGGGTACCAAGTACTCAGCGTGAGTCACTGCTGGTGGCTTACCAGAAAGGCACGTGCTTCTTTGGCAGTAAAGCCCAAGCAGGGTTTATAGCAAGGGCTTTCCAGCTGTGCTATCTCAGGGCAATGCTTGGCCATGCCACTGGACCAGCTAGCTGATGCCTCCTGGCCAAGACCAGCTCCTCAGTCACATCAAGGAAAGGTATATACCTCCATTTCACATATCCTTACTTTCAGATGTTTACATTTTGATCTTGCTCTGGGTTGTTCAGATTCTGACTCACTAAAAAGCAGCCCTTCCCTACAGTACAAGGACAGAGCCAGACTCTGTAATAAGTACTGCTTTCCAAGTCACATCCCTAAAGGGCAAGAACATCCCAGTCTCTGCATCCACGCTGGCCGTGACTACTTAAAGCATGCTCAATCAAGCTAAGGTTTGATCTTTTTTTGGCAGAGTATTTTTTTGTTTTGTTGTTTTTCTTTAAAACTGGCAGAATGACAACTGAAGAACAGCTGCCTTTTTTTTTTTTTTTTTTTTTTTTAAGGGCTGACATGTCAGGAAACCCATCTCAAATGACCCCAAGTCTCAAAGACTGATTTTATCCTTTGCTCTCACAAAGTACAACAAACTTCGGGGCAATCTGAGTTTGCATTTTGCTCTTGGAGCCCTTAGATGATCTGTCCCTAAACCAGAGAGGAACCCTCAAGTTCAAGTACAGTAGAGCTAATCCCATTATACTTAAAAAGCTATTATAGTGGTAGGAAAAGGGAGAAGGGCTGAGGAAATCAATCTAAAATTCCCAAACATCATACTACTTGAAGATCACCTGACAGCTTTTGCTCTCCTTGCAATAACTGAAATGTTGATTATATCTCCTTTGCGGGAGACAGCAACAAGAGCCTTGTATACATACCTGCAATTTTCTTTAGGTTGTTCAAAAAGTTACTGTTCACAGGGAAGCCACCAGTGTAACTTGCTTTCACACTCACAACACTTTCAAAAATTCCACAGCTGAATTATAAAACAGTGAGAGGAAAGAAAAAGGTGAGAGATTCGAAGAAGATGAAGTCAAAGGGGTGGCACCTCCTACTGAGCTTCTTCACATACGCAAAACCCAGACTCCAAGTTTTATAAACAATAATAAAGGAGAACGTCCAAAGGGACGCAGTCCTTGTCACTGCAGACAGACGGACAGACTGGAACAGCAGCTATCAAGACATTAACTGGAACCTGAGTCAGGTTAAAATTAACTGATGGTTTTCTTTCATATGTTGGATATGGTTCAATGCAGGTTGGCTCTGAGACCAGGCTTATGAGGGGGCTGTCAAAAGGACAACGGCGTCTTGGGTCTGGCTGCAAGCAGGCAGCCGTGGAGGAAGTGGCAGGGCTGGTTTATGGCAAGGTAGCATACCTCAGACCTACCGACCCACTCTTGGTCGCTGAGGCTCCTATTCAACAGAGCTACACAAACGTGTGCTCAACTTAAAGCACTAACCTCACTGACATCAAATAAAGTGACTCTTTACTTGCAGCGGAGCATTTCCTTAAGCACTTTTCTGAACTTCAAGGGGGAAATGGTGCAGGAGAGCCTGAGAAGTTGTACAAAGAGAACCAAAGAAAGCAGAAAGTCCGAGAGAAAACGAAAAGCCCCATGAAGAGACAAACTGTCCCAGCGAGGGAACAGCTTTTTGTTTCCCCAGAGAACACTTGTTTTGTTTATCTGAGGGTTTGGGTGCACATTTTCATTAATTCCTGAAGTGGGGAACTTTTTTTTTAAGCCTCCACAACTGGATGTTTTCTTTTAAATTAGACCTTACTTAATATCATTTTTTTCAACAGTAATAACTAACTAACCCTGGAAATATGATTGTTTATGTAACCAGGTGGGGGCCCACCCAACTGAACTCAGCATTATTCACCCCTGGCCCCAGTCCAACATTTTCCCCAAGACACTGCAGGGTGGATTTCATTCCTGTTAAGCTCAAAACAAAACGCTGTGGCCTGACCTAGCCTCGCTCTCCTTTTAGCAGTCTTAGTCCCTCCCGGAGGACCCACTGTGCACCTATCATCCCTGACCAGGGAGACTTGCAACTCTTTATGCTCCTAATTGCAAACACATGATGTTGATAGAGGGATAATAACCAGATTATTTTTTTTCTCCAAAGCAGCAGACCTTTTCATTTTCAAAAGAGTAAGTTTGATAACACTGTATTTAAATAGAGAGTTGAAAATCAATTATCTCCAAACATTTAAGATACTTTTTCTTCTTCTATCTGTGTCTCCTGTAGCCAGTTACAACCTCCAGGAATTGTTTAACTCCATTCCCTAGCACAGACTTTGTTTGCAAGAACAAACTCCACTTTCCACATAGGCCATTTCTTTTCATTTGATCCATGCTAAGCTCTGCTGGCAGAACCATATTAAAGACTGTGGCTCCTCTGCAGCTGAACTGCTGGCCAGCCTCCTCCAGATGACATTTATAGCCCTGCTTCTCTTTATGAAACAACTTACCTCTTACATTATTTATCTTATTTTCAGCTCCTGCCATTTTATTCTTCCCTCGTTCCTGTCCATCCTGTTCATACGGCTGAAGCACTGTCTTTTTGCTTAGTCCCAGCTGCTTTGGTGTGCACACGTGAAGCAGAAGCACAAGAAGGACTTTACAGGACTTGACCCTTGGGGAGGACTTCTCCTCCCACTGAAGCTGGCTCACTTGGGGCTATCTATGAACTCTTAAATAAAAACTTCAATACAGCTGCATTTTAGCCTTCTCCCCTCTTCATGCCCCACTTGGGCCATGCACCAGGAGAGAAGAGGAGCAGCTGATGCCTCCTTACGTGTTGTCAGCTGCGCCACCAGGCCACCAATCTGTGGCAGGGACGAGGCAGGCAGCTGGTGACAGTGACCTCCGAAACCACTCAAAGATGTCTGTCAAAACCCTCCATTCAGCTGCCAAAAGCCTCAGGGGCAGTCTCAACATTTGAAAAACGATGAAGCTCAGCCAGGTTTTGGGCTGTCTCCTTTCGCTCATATTTGCTTAGCTCTCAGGGCAGTGAAGCCTGTCAAACATGTCACACGCAGAAGAACCCTCAAAGTCATTCTTTCCATAGGCAACTAGATAATTTCATGATTTTTTCTGACACATTTTGCTAAAAATATTTGACATTTGTTGAGTGTCTGCCTCGCACCTGTTATTGCATGTTTTTCACAGAATTCCTAGCCTCTTTGCCCAAACCTGGTGCACAGGTAGCTTCTGCCAAGAATTTGGCAGTTAAAAAGCACAGAAATTATAGGTCATATCGTCTCCTGGCCATCAACACTACCAGTTATCATTTCATAGCCTAAACCTTTTATTTTCTAGGAATCAATTGTAAAAATACATTAGCAATTTGCCACAGAAAACCTGTGTGCCAATAGTGGCTCCAATATATATCACCTATACTTACACACACTTTCTCTCTATCTACAGATATAGATATCTGTGTATGCACACAGACACACACTCACAAAGGAAGCTACAATCACACTCTAGCAATTTAGCCTGTCCTAATTGCTTCTTATTTTCCATCTAACTGCTAGCTACAATTTTACCTTCAAGGAAGGAAAGCATTAAATGACAACCTGTCAGCTAGAAAGGAAGGCAAGAAAGTGGCACTTAGTGCAGGTGGCAGGACAAGGATAGGAAAGGAATTTGAAAAGGCAGTGTCATGGTCTGAGTGACAGCAAAAAAAAAAAAAAAAAAAAGAGTAAAATTGGTTTAAACTTAAGTAAAACCCTAAAATCAGACCAAGGCCAGTAGGAAAAAAAAAACAACCAACAAAAAACAACAAACAAAAATAATACACGGTGTTAATAAAGTTTTGCATGCTGAAAGGTGGACACCACATTATCAACTTGCTTGCAAAAGAAAGCCTCAGAAAAGCCTGTGAGGGTACACATATTCCTACAAAAAAATAGCAGACTGAGAAGGCTTTCATTTAAGCGCCTGAGAAGTCTGAAAACTGCTTCATTATTCTGCAATACTTACATGTGCAGAAACTACCTGAAAAAACCTAACTGTATTAACTCTTTCTTCATGAAAATAATGCTCAGGATTAGAACAAGCCTGGAGAGTATCAGCTGCTAAAGGCTGAAGATGCAATGGTTTGTGAATAATTTGTTAATGATATTGAGATTAGTGCAAGTCTCTCTCACTGCTTTACAACCATCATATTTTATTAATCAGACCAACAGCACCCTGTAAAAATCAGAATCTGTCTACAAAGCTAGCACACACAGGAAAAGCTCTCTCGTGTTTGTTTTATTTTAAACAAAACCTACAGTAGCTCCCATTGTTTGTTTGTTTTTTCCCCAGACTAGACAGCATGTGGCTTATGAGCCCCATTGATAGACGTGATAAAGCTTATGCCAGATCTGATTGATGACTGCACTGGGAAATGCTACGAAGGTCACTCCTTAATGCTCTGTTTGCAGCTGGTCCTGGTAAGCAGTGCTAGAGCAAAATAAAATCTGGATCTGCTAATTGCTAATAACAATGGAAATTACATCCATATCTTTCATTACCTTGTGTTCCATTTTTGCTAAAACTGTAAGGCCATAAGAGGATGTAACCGATGAGAAACCAGATAAGCTTTAAAGTGATCCTTAAAAATTAAAGGTACTTTAATGGACCAAAAAAAAAAAATCCACCCAGAACAACTGGCCAAATAACGAGCTGTGTACAGACAGACCAAAGTAGTTTAGCAAGAGAGCAGCATAATAAATAGCTTTTGCCATCCACCTCTCTGCAAAACTGAGATAACATATACTCTGTGAAAGACTAGTGCTGTCCTAAGAATGTGAATACACAAATTAAGCTACCTTCCCAAAGTCAGTTTATTTTAGATGAATCAAGGAAGCATGTTTATTAAAAGTGGCTAGCAGCACAGGGTAAGTTCAGCAGGCCAGAACATCAGTCAGTCGCGTAGAAGGACATCAAAATCTTGTTTTCTACAATGTTTAGATATGATTGGGAAAGTGATAGAGACTTTGGGGAATTCACAACACAATATAATGGCAATCCCCTAATGAATAATACATACTTAGTGCAACTCATAGCAATTACCCCACATACACAAAATGCTGTATTTGTTGGGCAGAGGGGAGGAAGAAGAGAATACTGTTATCTGTGAGACATCAGCCAAATTACAGATTAAGATCGAAATCACATGTGCACTATTTTCCAGCACTTATTATTAATGGATGAAAATACCAAAAATATTTCAGCTTTTTGTACTCAAAGTTTTCAGCACAATAAAGACATCACTGACATCTGTCCTAGAGAAAGACAGCAGTCACCACTCAGCTCAAAAACACATGATGGCAGAGACCTGCAGGTAGCAGAAATGCTCAGATATAAACATATCCCACCACTATTTCATCTGTCCTCAGGACAGGGGTAATGCACTGATTTTTTTAAAAAAAAATGTGTATTTCTTTTTTTAGTTTAGACACGAGATTTAAAGAAGGCAGTCCCACAGTTTTACTGACAAACATGTATTATCAACTCTGAACATATCACTACGTCTAAGAGCGGTACCTTTACAGAAACAACACTGTAAGAAAATTCTCTTAGGAATTTCTTTCCTAGATTTCTTGATGGACAGTGGTAAAACATACAAGAGGTATCAATTTGTCCCCTTCACAGGTACTCTACGAGCGCTGATCACCGCTGGCTCGTTTTGGCAGTACTGCGTATTAAGGGTGCTCAGCAGGAAGAACACTCCAACCTTTCCGCCTGCTGCGCAACTCGAGCACGTACGGGTGGCACAGGAGTAACAGAAGGCAGACAAGTTATTTTTCGGCCATTTAATGACTTTGTTTCTTAAAATCTCTCTGAAAAAGGGCTCCTGTCCCCAAAAGTTTGTTTGTTATCCAGGATGAGGTATTCCCCCCCCCCACACACAAATCACACATTTTTTTAAATTATGTTCTGCAACCCTATGAATGAGCCTTACTAGTGCCAGCACACGTTTTATGATCTGGAGAGAGTCAACAATTAACTTCCTAATCAGAGAATAAGAGCTACGAAATCTTAAAAATCTACCTGCAGTGTTTTACAGTACCACTGCAGACGCAGTACAAATGCAAGAGCTCAGTGTATACATACACATGTGCACATGCAGGTGCAGTGCGACAGTCCCGCATACCTAGACCAGTGTCACTGTTGAGTGATTACAGCTATGTGTTTTCCTATGAGCTCATGGCATGGGCAGAGGTGACAGACAACTCTCTTCATTGCTCTATGCAGACACTTCCCCAGAAGACACCCAGTATGATATCAAAGAGTTGCCTCTGCGGTGGGGCCAGCTCAGGACACTGCATACAGAAAAGTTAATTCTTCTTAAATCTGAATGGATAACCTGAACAAATCTAGACCAGGAACATGTTCAAGACCTAGCTTTTTAAGTCCTAGTTGAAAGTTCACAGTGACTCTGTAGTACTTTGGTTGAGTTTGAATCTTTGGGTTCAGCTGGAAGCCTAACAGTTGTAACCAGGAATACTATCTACCGGGTGTGTAAAACGCTCATCTACCTAGCCCAAACAGAGAGGTCCTTTCCCAGCTGAAACACTGCATTTGCAGATAAAACACTGAATCAGCGCAAAGCCAGGACTACCCCAACAGCTAGGTGTCATTCACACCTAATGCAAGTTGAACCATGCGACTGGAAGTGATGCACGGATCCGTTGAGAAGTTGACCACAGGAAGCTTTAGGGCGACTGAAAGCACAATATAAAGTTAACTAAAAGGTATGGTAGTTTGGAAGCAGAAATCCTCGCACTCAACCCTCCTTGCTCCCGCAAGGCAGCGAATCCCTTCCAAACGTGTATAAAGGCGACTCGTTCTTCCTCCTCGCCCGCATCCATGCGGCACAAAGGGCGCAACTCTGAACAACGCGGCCACCCAAGCACGCTCGTGGGTGACCAGGCTCCCGCTGACCGACCTATCACATACGAAACCTTTGAAAAGGGCCAGAAATTAAATCGGTAGAATCTGGAGCGCGTAAACCCGTGCTGAGCTGCTGGCTTTTTGTCCTGGGACAATGTCTGCAGCGAGCAGCGGGGCAAGACAATTCCTGCCCGGCCTTCCCTTCCCGCAGGTTTTCTTTGTGCCGCTGAAGGGAACAGCACAATTAGTCGCGTGTGCATCACGCGGAGCCTGGCTCTGCTGTGATTTCTGTGACACTCATATACTAGTATCTTGAAGAATCTTAAATTCTTAAATGAGAATCTTAAATGAGAGCTTGAGGTGACACAAATGGAAAACCTCCTCACTAAGCTTAAAAGATTTTAAACTAGTCTGCACAGGCTTATCTATTGAGGTGTTTTTGCATTTTACCCATCCTTGCTGCTACCACTCCCAGAAACACAGCAATTTTGATCCCAAAGAGCTTAGAGCTTTGAAATCTACCTGAGAAGCAGTAACACCACATAGCACTTCCACATTTGCTGTGCTACTTCCTGCAAACGCCAAACAGCGTGGTGCACAACCAGAGGCACCGCACGCCTGCCCCTTGTTTTACGCACCGGGCTGCCACTAAGATCACTGAGTATTTTGGCACACAAAGACAACTGTAGGTGCTTTTTTTCACAATCCATTTCAAATTCTTCTTAGATCCATCTGGTGAGCACAGCCCTAGAAAGCCCAGGCTGCTCCCACTCGCTCTGTCATGCGACATTAGCTCCTTTTCCACCTCAGTTTGGAAGGGAAAAAGCAATTGTCCTAAAGCAGAAAGGAATTGTGCAGCTCCTCATATGGAAACCACCAGGAGGCACAAGGGATGACTAACAGGCACCAAGCGCCCGTACAGGACTGCACTGATGGATGGATCCATCTGGCCGCCAAGCCCTTCCCTTGGCCCCGTACACCACCCTTTCCCAGGCAAACAGAGAAAAAGAATTGCATCGTGCTGGCAGTTTCATCAAAGAAAACGTGGCTCCCTAACAGGCTGAGCAAACAGCAGCAGAGCACCTGTGAGAGCAGGATGCTACATTTATGGAAAATACCCCTGAGAACAGAACCAATCCCTGTTGTGACATTTTTTTCCTATGGAACAAAACAAAGAACCGCACAAAGAGGAGCAAAATCTGTACGCTCAGGAAGCTCTGGACTGCAGTACAATATTTAATTAGACCTTTCTCATTTTGAGGTTTATTTCATTATATTACAGTCTGACCTCAGCTGAAAAGATCAATCACCGGGAAGGTATGATAAATAAAACAGATACAAACCTATCAAGTGTTTGCTGCATCAAATTGATTATGCAGGAGCCGGAGGGGAGATCAGCTAACTGCTTCTGGGTTCCTCACATCTGCCTCGTCTTGCCTTCAGCAGCGTATACTCATCCGCGTTGCCCTCCTCGGCAGGTGAATCCCTTGGTTTCCCGAGGCGCAGGGGTGCCTTTCGACTGCAACCAGAGAGGATACTCAACGTCTGCGGCTCCAGGACCTGCAATTTATAAAGCAGAGTCTGCTCTGGGCTGCTTATCTAGCTCTCTCTTCTGCCTGCCTTTTTTTTTTTTTTTTTCCTACTGGCTAAATCTTTGGCAAGTTTCCTCTCCTCCCGCCCCCCCTCCCTTCCACCCAGAACCAACGAAGTTAAAAATGAGTTACCCAAAAAAAAAAAAAAAAAAAAATCTCAGTGGAAGAAATCAAAATACGTCGCTGCGAACTGAACCGCCTCCTACCAATCACACGCTGCTTTTCAGCTTTAACCTCTCTGTTCAACAGGAAATAAAAAGGAGGGAGCCACCCGGCGAGGCCGAGCTGACAGACCCGCAGGAGGGCTCCGCTCGCCGCGCCCCTGCCCTCGCCGCGCCCAGGCCGCCGCCGGCCTCGCCGCCCGCAGCGAGCGGGCGCCGGCGGCGGCGGCTGCGCCGAGACCGGCCCCTCCGCGCCGCTCCGGCCGCGCAAAGCCGCTGCGCGCCGCGGCCGCCCGCCGGCTCTCACGCGGGAAGGGAGCTGGCGCGCCCGCGGGCGGCTCCGCTCCCAGCCCCTCTGCCCGCGCCGCGTCCCCGCCCGCCCTTCCCCGCGGGCCGAGCGAGAGCCGCGGGCCGGCGCCTCCTACCTCGCGGGCCGGCTCCCGGCACGAGGCGGGCTGCGCGCAGCCGAGCCGAGCCGAGCGCAGCGCAGCGCAGCGCAGGCAGCACCGGGGCCGCGCGGCGCCGCGCCGGGGGCGGGGACAGCAGCGCGCCCCGCCCGCAGCGGCCGGGGCGGGGCCAGGCCGAACAAAGGCGGCGGCGCCGGCGGCGGCCGCCGGGGGGCGCCGCGGTGCGCGGGGCGCCGCGCTGCGCCTGCGGCCGAAGCGTCCCCGCGCGCGAGGGACGTGCCACGCCACGCGCGGAGCCTGCGCGGGTTTCAACTGTGCTCTGTCATGTTCCCGCCCAGCGCCCCCCTGATTTGCCTCGGGCGCGCACGGTGAGCTTGTTCACACGGATTAAACTTCACGTGGGTTAAAAGTGCCCGTAGAGAGCTTAAAGCCCGCCTCAGTTCTCGGCAAGCCTGCAGGCTGAGCCAGCGCAAACTTGCGCACGGACAAGGTGGATAAACACGTCCCGGCTGTGCCGAGTCCGCATATTCATTTTCTTCACTTTCCAATACGGAACTTGGAGAACTGAGGTCACAGGAGAACGTTACTAAAGGAAAGAACGGCAATGAAGACCTTCTGCCGCTGTAGTTCGGCTGGGTGTTACAGTATCATTCTATTTTGACTATAATAGATACACAAATGTTCGCCTGTAAGAAGTATTTGTGGAGCACATTAAATGCAAGGTCATCAGTTTGTACAAGCTTGTAGCTTGTGGCATTGTGCATCTTGCAGCATCCAATTTCATGTGTGCATTAAGAGTCTTTAATTTGGTGAATAAAGTTTGGTTTGATCTGGCCAAGTTAAACATGGCCTTCTTTCCTGTTTTATCACCCTCATTCAAATAGGCTGGCACCCAAAGTGACAGGTTCAACTATGAGAAAATTTTGTTTCTTCAGCATTTACACTCTGCGGCTGGCTGTGGTATGCACAAAATCTCCGCAGCCCAGAGCAGGAGTGCTGGATTCAGAGCCCAGCCTTGCATGGACAACTAAATCAGTCTAAAACTCACTTCCAGTCACTTTCTTTCTTACCTGCCCTTGGGTATGGGCAGGGAAAGAGCTGCAGCCTGGAAGAGCTCTCTTGACAGCAGTAGCCTGCTCCTACCTGCCCTTTTTCATGACACTTGTTGGGAGCTGGTGGGAAAGGAAGGTTGGAGTAGTTGGACATAGAGATCCTCCTGGCAATATTAAAAGGCTTGCTGGGCCTTGAAAAATTAAACCACAGCTCCTCTTCACCACAGTCTTATTGCTTTCGGCTGCTGCTGTTTCAGTACTGCTTGATTAGGACCATGAAACATGATAGCTAGAGAGAACCACCCAAAATGGATTGCTGGTGTCAGAACAGCTCTCAGCTGCTGTGGCACCTACTGCATAATCCGCACAGAGTACCGTTATTTGCATGGTTGCAACAAACACTTCTAGGACGTGTTGGCTTTACTGTCCATAGTTTGATAAGATTTACTGCACATATTTCATTAGCTCTAGTAACACTTCAATGTATAACCTCTGTTTAACCTAGGAAGTTGAGTAGCCTGTTTGGAAAATGATGGACCTTGTAGTCCAAGATGAGCCTAGTGTGAGCAAGATGCCTGGTTCTGTTAACATTGCTGAGTATTTCTTCCAAAGGCATTTTTTGAAGGTATATGTTATGTCAGGAAGCAAAAAAATATTTTGGGGTGGAAGCAACCATGAGATTTCATTATTAATTTGTGTCTGAGGTCTTTCAAATGAAACTAAACAAAACAGACTTCTAAAGATAATTTCTGTAGCTCTTCCAGAATAGAGTCAGAGATGTATAAGCTCTGCTACAATACAAACAAGAAATAATAATCTCAAGAAAGGCAGGAAACAAGCATTTTATGCCCTACGCCAGAAGAGAAAATGAGGTAACGAGGTGTTTGTCATCAGGCTGTTGCAGAGATTGGTTGAGCTTGTCTTCTTCTGGTGATAACTCCATGTGGACTAAAGAAGGAGACATCTATCATGGAGACAAACATGGCAAACCATGAACAGTTCCTCTGGAACACAAACTGTGCCTTAAGCCGAAAGGCTCAAAAGAACTTTTTTCATATTCAAATTCTCAATTTCTACATATACGATGTTTTAAAATATAGTATAAAAATGGTTCATTATCCAAGGCTTGCTTTATTTTTTCTGATTTTGGCTATATGCATACTGTCAGCTACTTCAGCTGCAAAACAGACCTTGGCGATTCAGCAAATTTCTTTCCCATGAGTCTTTAATGACATGATTTAAATATAAAATCAATTTTATAGGATTAAAAGGCACCGCATATAACTCACCTGGAACACAATATGAGCAAAGAAAATCAATTGATTAGTAGGGACTTTCTTCCATGGAAACTGAAGTCACTTTATTTATAGGAAGTCTGTGGTTCACAGTAACTGAACATCATTCATGCATCCAATAAACTTCTTAAACTAATCATCTTGTAACAGAAAGCAGTAGGTGCTAAATTTGTATAAATTCCATATTTGAAACATACATCCTCCATATTTGAAAAAAGTATCTTCTAGCTTTAAGCTACAAAACTCTGGAACAAGCATCCCTGTGATGTTCCAAATGCTGTCTTTGTTCTCAATAATTCACAATAAATTTCCACTACAGCGAGGCTAACTTCATGGCCGTAGGAATAGTCTTCACAAGCCTCAGGCATGCCTTGATCAAGCCTACTCACAGGGATGCCTTTATCTTCCTGTAATCTTCTTAGCACTGGTTATCACAAAAAAGAAAATAATCAGAGCAAAGAAAATAATCAGACTGCTCCCTGAAGTAAGGTATCTAAGCATAGTTGTTTACAGGATCGAGACCTTAACCATCAGATAATCCCTAGTATGTTGAAGGAAAAAAAATAAAAATGACAGGCCATATTTATTATCTTTAGGATGTCATTAGGAGAGCTATTATGCACATTTTAAGATTTTTTTTCCCCTTGGAAAATCAACATTGGACGAAATCTGAGAAACACAGGCCTGAGAAAAGAATCTCCAACTGTTTGTTGAGATTTATGTCTTGTAAGAAACTCCAAGCAATTTGGATTTGGCTCAGTTTTACAATGTAAAAAGGCAGGAAAAAGTACTTTAAGCATTTTAAAGTATGGATCAGTTCTTAAAGGCACACGCAGCTCCATTTTAAATCTGTCTTGGACTGAGTCCATAGTCAGACAACGTACCAGTTTAAGAGGCCCTAAAACCTCAGCAACGTCCTAGTAAGAAAACAAGTTTAAGAAAAGCTATTGGAGGATTTGACTGATGATCGGTGTCCCCTGAAAGTCTGTTTCAAACTTTTCAGCAAGACCTTTCAAGAAGCCTCAACAAGAATTTCAGAACAGAAACAAGAAATAATAACAGAAAACCCCTGCAACTGGTGCAGTTGGGCTTCATGTCCGGGAGAGACCCAGCCCCATTTAGAAGGGATTCAGGGCAGTGGCGCTGCCTGAAGCCCCCCGTCCTCCGCCTCCCAAATTCTGCCTCCTCGTCTTTATCCCCCTCCCCGGGACCGACCCGCACGCCTCCCACTCAGAGCGTCAGGTCTCGCCTCTCGGGAACGGCTGGTCTCGGGGAAGACTGAAAAGCAGGAGAAACCGCTGTGCAATCTGGGCTGTCAAAAGCTGCAGTGAAATTACATTGATTCTCGCTCTCATCAATAAACTTTGGGGATGGCAGGATTTCATGAAGGTACCTGCTCCAAAGGGGAAGCAGTAGGAAGCACGTTATGTTCTTTAAGACAAAATTCATTTCTGTTACCTTGAAACTGTGATTTACTTTAACAAAAATATGTTTCTATGGCTTTCTCAGATACCTGAGACATGTACAAAGTAGAAATAAATGTCTTTTAACCACAGCAGAAAGCTCTTGATACAGTGTTTTTTTTTTTTCTCTCTTATACTTTGATCCAGTTATTGCCGACTCTGTGGTTTTGTAATACTAAAATACTCTGCATCTTTTTTTTTTTTTTTTTTTTTTTTTTTTTTAGTATTAAATCTCTTCAAGGAGTTTTTTTCTGGGTTCTATATACTTTCCAGGTTTGTTTTTCTCAGTACAATTACAAAAAGCTGATGCAGTAAATTTTCTAATCCGTATTTGTGGCTTGTATTGTCTCACTGCAAAAAAAGTATAGCTCATGCTTAGCAGAGTTCAAATGAATTTTGAATCTCTGATGGCCACAAAACAAATTTTGATACTTTCATTTTTCAAACAACAGCAACTAATAGCACGTTTGTTCAGGCATTCCCCCTCTGTGAAGAATAAGCATCAAAATGTTTGAAAGCCAAGGGGTCTCTTTTAATTCAATCAGCTATGCAGCCATTCTGTAAAATCAGCTTTCCAAAAACCCACACATCTGCTTAAGGTTTTAGCTACTCAGTCGGACAACTAAGACGTTTTATTACTTTTTGTTCAAGTTATGAGGCCGAGCCAACGCAGCTCTGAACGCCTGGTGTCTTACCTGCACAAGTGCTTGCTGCAGCTGAGTGGAGCTGAGCTGTGCTGGACTGATGCATCTGTGGGTATATTTTTGTCTGCACAGATCCCCTTTGTTAGTGATGCTGCACCGGAAAAAGTCTAGGTTGACTTTTGGATCCAGCTTTGAGTTGACTTTTAGTTCACACACACGCACAAAAACCCTATGTTCCTAAATAAAAACTCATGCAGCTCTTGTGGAGCCACTGAATACAAGAGACTCAGAAGTACATTAAACTCTATTGAGAAAAGTCTTACGATTACACAAAACTGTAATATGCATCAAGATACGATTGTACTCAACATAGAGGAGAGATCCTTAAGAGATGTGGACTATCTGCACCTCGTTAATTAAACTTGTCATGATACACAGTGCGTCCCTCTGTATCCACTCCATCAAATGAGTTTGCAAGCTATTCAAGTGCATATGTACAATTTCAGCACAGAAGAACAGTACCTATGGCAATGATAACAGAAATATAATTTTTGATTTTTTCATACACTTTTAAAATTTGTTTCAGGAGCCTCACTTAGTGCTGACTGTATCTGTTCCCCAGAATCCCCACAAGGATTTCTTACACAGATAAAATTACTATTATGGAAATGGCATTCACATTTCTGAAGAAATGAAATTTAAAAAAATGTGCACCATATAAACTTCAAGAACAGGGATTATGTAGCTTTTAAATAATGCCTGTGCCTCTCCTTATTCTCTGCACCCATATAACTTAACCTAAGTAATGAAATTATTTGCACCTATCTCCTTCTTCAGGGAAGTGAAAATCTTAAATTAGATTCTTCAATCCACTGTCAACTGTGAAGCACAGTGAGTGAAGGAATAGGTACAAAACGGTGATGTACACTTTACAGACTCTTTATGTGTAGCTAAAAATGGCTACTCTGAGCTCAACACAAACTATCACAAACTATGCCTCCTCCTTCTGAGTTGAGCTTTGCAGCAAGCTCTATGTACCCTGACAGGTCCTGTTCAGAGAAAAACCTTCACTGACTTCAGTGGGTTTAGCATTCAGCGTTTGCCATTTTCAAAGTGCTATGCTAACATCTTTCTAGCATTTGCCTGTTAAACTCCTAGCATCATGGAAAAGTAGCTCTACCTTTGCACATTACAGACTTTATAAATGCATTTAAAATCCTAGGGTCATTATTTTTATTTTTATTCTAAGGTTGAATACACTCGCATTAGGTTTCCTGTAATCTCCTTGACTCTACTTTCTTGCAGCTCTAGCAGGATTGAGCCAAAAATGGAATTTCAGCCCTTTCCTACCTCTTTTTCCCCCCACATTGATCAATAACACATGAAACTTGATAACTTTGTTTTTCTTTTATTATCAAGATCAGGGAAGAGCCAGTTGTTAAGCTTTTCATCTTTCAAAGCAACATCTGTGTAATTCTGTTGAAATTCTCAGTTTTTCAGATAAACTTACTGAGCATTGTAATCTGTCTTATTTTGTGATACTTGTACTTAGCAATCTTTCCTATTGAAATTTATGTAAGCATCTGCTTAGAGTTACTCGTATTTATACCTGATTTACTCTTTATTTAACTCTTTCTGAGTTGATCTGTCTCTCTTTTTTTTAACTTTCATTTATACTTTCCTGTTCCGTCAAGAAAGTTTGGCCAATCTTGCATTTAATTACGCTTTCTAAAGTAACAAAGCCACACCATTTCTTTTTTTCTGCTCCCAAAACATTTCCAGTTGTTCCAGTTGATGAATTATAAGGATTTTGAAAGAAATAGATTTTATTAATAGATGGATACTTCTACTTCAATGCTTGCTTTTCATACAGTGTTTGGAAATCAAGGCCTGATAAACATAATGTAGCGTAAGTATCTTTCTAAGGTTTGAGTTACAAGTAGTACACCAGTTCATATCTTAGTGAAATGAGTGATGTTTTGCCATAATTTTTTTAGTAAGCAGGATCACATTAAAGAAAACTTTCATAAATACATCTAATTTCAGAATGTGAAGTAAATGTGAAAACACATAATCATATAATCTTCATGACATGCAATACCAAAAATATTATGACTTGAACAATTAGATGCTATTTATGTCTTATGCAGTGCCTCTCAAAGTCCTGCATGTATTGCCACCTATCAAAATTTATCTAGGAGATGAAAAGCCTCCAGTACATATTAGCCAAGCCTGGGGTGCCAAGATTGTACGTATGAGCTCCCATATGTGTTATCTGGGATTTTTTTTTTTTTAAGGGTTGAATTGTCAGGTGTCATCAAACTTATTTAAGTGGTTCCCAGCTAAATTATTCTGGGCCAGAGAACTGTAAGGAAATGCAATGTCTTTATTGTGAGGCAGACCACCTCCTGAACGCAAGGTACACCAGACCTTAAAGAGGACTGAGAGAAGGTCACAGAAGAACGATCAAGGGTGCAGGAAGATTTTTCTCTCTCTCAAAAAAAAAATTTTTTTGAAAAGGCTGTGATTGTTCTCAGGGAGATGAGTAAGAGGATGTAATAAATGAGTTCTCCATAGCAAGTGGAGAAAATGGATCAGGAACTTTTGAATCACAGTGCTAATGCATCAATGTCTATGTTAAAAAGTAGCTGAATAAAAAAAGGATGTTGTGTTCAACATGGGATTATATTGCAAAACTCCATGCAACAGCAAATCATTGAGGACACAAATTTAACAATATTCTGAAAAAGATATCAAGGATATCCAGATTTCTTCTAACAGATGGTAAATTCTTCAGAGCTGAGACAGTGAGCCTGCTACTTAAAACCTGGAATACATTTATATGATACCTATATAAACACATTTTTTCTTTTAAGGGCTGATTAGTAGAATTGTCAAGTGACCTCAAGTTTATGTGGAATAATGGTTGCTTTTGCCTGTTGTTGGTTTCCTGCAGATCATCCTGGAGCTGCTGATGCTGGCCAGGCTGGACAGACAAAACAGCATTTTCCTGCAGATCTGCGAAAAGACTTGTAAAATTAATGGCCTGGCTTGATCATGCTTGGGAAAGTTTAAATAGGTGGTTCCTCATCAAAATGAGGCATATACGACAAGATATCTCTCTTGGCTTGAGCTGTATTGTTTTGGTTCATGTAAAACAATCTTCATCTCAAAGGATTATCAGATTCCAGGTAGCTTCTCAAAACTATGTATTTTCTTGTTTCTGCAATTACAGACTTCAGAGTTCTCCACTGAACCACAAGGAAAAGAAATACCGGAAGGTCAGAGAGAAAATGTCCAGCCTTCTCAGACAGCTATAATGGTAATTTGGCATGCCTGATTTCCGATCTGGACTTGTTGGCCAGATAGGATCAGCATTAGTAAGTCAACCACAAAAATCCATGTGTTCCTTTGTCTCAAAGACTATGATGATGAAATCAGTTGGCTTTCTCATTGCTGTGACTGAGACATGCCTTCTTTAAAGTACATGAGGTGAGAATTAAGTCATACATCAGGGTTGTCCTGAACAGCTGAGATATACAAATCAGAGCCAAGTATGAAAATGAAATCTCTGACAGCATTCCCTTGCTTCCTGAATACAGATCTAAATTGATTCCTTGATGAATTACATAGATACTTACAAGCTGCATAGCCATACCCATATAAAAATGATGAAAGACAGCATTTCCTTGAAAAAAACACTATAGAACATTATCCTATTAAAGGTAAACTTGTAAAAAATGGCTGATATTTTGGTGAGACTCTCAGTTTGTAACTGCCAATGCTGGACCACACTACTAGATGGAAAATTTTGGCAAAAAGTTATGTAATTACTCCAAAATGCATTTTCCTTTTCCTGATGCTACTTAAGATTAACATACAGACTCTAGAAATAAACCAGAACATTGATTATGCGCATGTAAGTCTATTCACATTTAATAAGATACTCTAGATTACTGAAAACAGACTAAATAACTAAAATTACAATTTGCATTTTATAGTGGGAAAAATACAATAAATTTTAGAAACAGAACTGCTGTAGTCTCCGTTACGCTATGTCTGGTTTATAGAGGTTAGGTGATCTGCAGAAGACTTTTAGCTGTGGAGTAAATTACAACATTGCTCACTTTACGGGCCTTTTATGCTGTCTAGTTGGTACCAAATCTAGCATACAATCTCATATTGCAAATGAGAAGTTACACTGGAAAGGTCTGTACACCATGTGACAACAGATGCTTTAAATATAGTGATACATTGACATGTATCATCTGAAAAACAGAACAGTTTACTGAGTTATGCCACCTATGCACAGAGCAGACATCTACAGACCACTTCAAGCTTTCAGGAAAATGAAGTAAGCAGGATACACAAGAATGTTTGTTTGTCTCGAGGCAGCAAAGGTTTTGTGTATGGAAGCCAAAATTCCTTTTTGGTTTGGCTGGTAGTAGGAACGTAAGTTGATAAACTAACTGTTTTATAAAACATCTTTGCATGTTTGGCATTTAATGTGTGCTTGCTTGTGGATAGTGCAATGAGCACAAAAAATTACCACGTTAAGGCCTTTTATTAGATCTGTGCAATTCAGACAACCAGCCTGATGCCTTGAAAGTCATTTGGAAACATGATATAGGAATTAACCATGGTCATGAGACTGGTATTCAACCCCTCGAGTGAGATCACAGGCTTATGACTGTCACTTGTAGACAGGAGGCATAGCCTTTATTCCATCTAAGATCAGGTAGTTTGCAGTGTAGACATCTGCAGTCAGGTAGGCTTTCTTTATATTCAGTGGCAGAAACAAAATAGGTTCAATCTGTACAACTCATTTTGAACATTAGGATGTGGTGAAAGTGCTTTTTTCTCTTTGCTGACCATAAAGGGAAGCCCAGAATGAAGAATTAATTTGTAACCAAACACAGATAGAAGATGGAGTACAATTTCAGGTGCAGTTGTACATTGTCATAAGAACTGATGTTCATCAGCTAAAACATCTACATAGGGGATATCTAAAACAAGAGCTACATCTGACATAGCTCAGATTAGGCAATGACCTTCAGCATACACTTGAACTGTTGACATCCTAACTAACTGGCTCGGAAGAGCACAGATAGATAAAACAGAGCTCACACGCTAACTCTCCTCACTTGTAATCTGCCATGCAACTATGGAATATGATGCAAGAACACAGCTGTTATCATCCACGTTGCTTACTAATGCACACTTTCCTAGCAATGTAGGATAAATCCTACGTCGGTAAAATAGCCGCTGTGGTTAAGTAATTTTCAAACCATTTACGAAGATCCATGCCAAACCTGATCTGCACCTCTGTATGAATTTCTTCAATCCACCTGCAGTTTTTTCTCATTGAGAAAATACCTGTAACCAATTTGATGTCCCAAGAATGTATGAGAACAGTGGTCTTCATCAATGTCAGACAAACATGTTCATCATCATTCTCCAACCACTTGCTCCCTTATATTTGGATTTTCGTGGTATCAGTGGACCTTGTTGATCATATTTTGGACTGGCCACGTTCAGCGAGCAGCCAATTTAGGCAAAACATACAGGCAAAACATAACTATACTGAGGTTAAGGAGCGTTACAGATACTGTATGCTGGTGATCAGGAGCTCCCAGTCAAGACTGGTACACTGAACATCGCCAGTGAAGCAGCTTTTGATTGGTGAGGTGTGCATTTGCTAGATGTATTGTTTAAATCAGAACCAACTTTGCAGTACTCAACATTCAGATGTACGTTGAACAATAAAGAAGTATTTTTTCTTCTCACTGGGCAAATCTAATGCAAATTACATATCTATATTACAGGAAGAACTTATCCAGAGCAGCAATACAATCTAAAAATTATACACATTAGCACAGTCATTGTGTTACATCTTTGTTTTAATGATCTTTTTAAACATTGTATTATCAGACAAAACATTTACGTCAAGAGAAAATATTTATTTCCAACAGCATGGATTTTGAAAGTTAGTTGGAAGAAGGCATGTTTAATGCTATATTTCCAATGCTGGGTCAGTTGAACCAGTGTGTAGTAGTGCATATATTAACCAGTTACTTTAAGGAAATGCAAAAAGACATAGTGAAGTAGGAAGTGAGTACAAACATTCAAGGCAGTAAAAATGCAGAATACTGACACATGGCTGAAAAATGTACTTTTCTGTAATACTCTTTTAGTATCACACAAAACTAGCAACTCACTTTAAAACATTCTTTGTCAGCAACAATACTTCTGACCATATGAAATTATTAATTTTAATACAGTCTTTCAGCTGGAAGAGATATTAAGGTCTAATGCTCATATCAAATGCATGGATTTTTTCAGCTTTGCTTGTTTTTTAATGTAAAGTTTCAAGGTACTGCACTGGTATCACATAGGTCTTTTTTATGATTGATTTTTACAGAAACATGCAAATATTAATGCATGAGCGATTTATAATACTTATGTTGGATTATAATTTGATATATTATTGATAGAGCACATCAAGCTTTTTTGTTACATTTTATGCTGAACTGTTCCATTTCAATTCGTACCAATTGCCATCATAGTTCTCATGGCTTAGGATGTAAAGCCAAAAAGTGGAGAAAGTAAGAATGCCTTTATTTAGAACATATATTAATGAAAATAATTATTTTATAGATAGATATATCTATCTACATATAGTTAAGATTACATGATATTTTTATCAGCATGAAATGTAAAAAAAATTTTTCCAAACACCCCAAAGTATTAGGAAAACACAGTTTACTGGCGCCAGACACTCTTAAACCAGTTTTCTATAAGGCTTTAGTTTTCCTGATGAATGGGACTAAATTTTTAAGTAGGTTTCTATACATTTTAGTTATTATAAGTGTATAAGTGTCACAATATATTTTTAATAAAATAAAAACTCTTGTGTTGTAATTAAAGATAGCTAGTTACCATTTAGACAAATATGACCTTTAAGAGAGTAGCTTGTGTCTAAAGTACATGAACTAGATTTAAGGTGCTTCCATAGTTTTGCTTTTATTCTTAAAAAGTACCACGCTTAAAATAGTTGCAGTAATTGCTTGCTGACATGCTTTTCTTTGGCTTTTACCACATTTTTAATAGCATGTGATCTCCCTTTGGAGAATTTTATATTCATTACTTGCTTGATTTTGTAAAAATTAAATCTCTGTTGTAAGACTTAATAAAACAAAATGTTAGATGAATTTCCTTTGTCACAGCTACACCTTTTGCTCTTCTTTTCTAAGTATCCTGTTTTATCAAGCAAAAACTGCAAGCAACAATAAATTTAAAGCTAGATATCTGCATGTTGTAAACTGGGTAGGACCAGGAGTTACTGACAAAATCAGCTGGTCATGCAAAATTAGCAAATTCTCTGTATTCCAATGCTTTGCCATCTAATCTGTCCTTTATTTCCCCCGACACATAATAACACAATGAAGCTGGACAATGGTTCAACAGCAAGTGCATGTGATAGTTCTGGCAAGACTATTTTCTGCTTTGATTAAGCACATGTTTTATCTGGGAGGGGCTAGAAAAGCAGGGCCTTTTTCTTCAGGTCGTTTCGCTTCCAAAGTGCCAGACGATCAAACTCTTCAATGCTCATTTTGAAGACTTCCTGGAACTCTTCAGGGGACAAATGCCTCTTGAAAATGAAAATACAAAGGTATCATTAAACTCTCATGCATAGGAGTACTTCTCCTCTTCCTAAGACTTAAAATTCAGTACAAAATAATGCATTAGGATTTGCATTTCAATTCCCATATTGGTCTGGAAAAGCAAACACATGAATCAAATGAACTCAGAGCAGCTGGGAAATGAAATTTTTGATAGTAGTTGCTCACTTCTGAAAAAAAAATCTTTTCAATAAAGTTCCAGCTAAACAGAAGCCACAGTCTTTGGGGAAGAGATGCATTTATACATGGGGCTTCACAGCAGAGCACACTGAGACAAATTTAAGCTATTCCAGGACTTTAAAGAGATTGATAACAATGTAATTTCAGAGTTGGATTTGTTTTGCTTTGATCTTTAAAGAGAGTGATCGACACCACACTGATTCACTAACAGCAGCCCACTGCTGACGTCTTAACTCCAAAACGTGCTTATCCATGGGGACAGGCTCATAGCAGAACTCCGAGGTGGATAAAGCTTTTTTGAAATGACAAGAACCTTGCTTCTATCTGATGTTTTAATATGATTCAATATAAAAAATTGAGATGTGGAGAAAAAGGTGAGAATAGCAACATAAAGAATTGGGAAGTGGGAAGTGGGAAGATAAGGAAGGCATATAATCTTTGCCTCACAATTACTTGTACACTCACAAAGATGGCTGCAAAAATATAAATACGTGAATTATAAATGATCAGCATATACGATTCTTCTGATAATTGTGGGCTCTTTTTCAAGCATTTTGGAAGTATCAGTTACAGTTCTGCATGTGTTAAGCATTCAACAGCTGGAAGGGATGGATTCAGTGAAATCAGAAGAACTATGGCTTGCAGCTTTCAAACACAGCCTCTCCTTCTCCGAAAGGACCACTGGTGCCACCAGTGGCAGCCCAAGGGCTGAGCACCTTGGATAGGTAAGTTGGTTGAGCTGCTGCACGCAAGTGTGTGCAAAATCAGAGCCCTGTTTTGTGGAAATGCTGTCTTAAATACCTCTTCAGCCTCATACAGAGCCTCATCTAATGTATTCCAGTCCTCTGCATTATCAAATAGCCTACACTGCTTAGTGTAGTATGTGTCAGAAAAATCAAAGACAAAATAAAAGCAGCTTTACCCTGTGAAAATACATGGTCTGACTCACACACTAGAAACCTAGGCCAAATCTGCAGTCTAGCCCCCTCCACCTCAACCGGGTTTTTGCCTTGCAGTTGCCCCGGGGCCGTTCTCCTCCCAGGGTCGCCTGGGCAGCCCCAGCCTGAGCACTTCAGTGCCTGCCGAAGCAGATTTTGGATGCAGAAATGAGGTCCCGCTGGCTGCTCAGTGGAGGGCACGCTTGGACATGCCTCACACAGCACAGCAGGACTCAGCACAAGCTACACATCGGCCTCCTTTTCACAGAGGGGATGTTGGCACCTTCCTTTTGCCTAACTGCCCCTTGGCTGCAGGGCTTCCCAAGAGGTGAGAAACCTGGGTTCAGTGTCCTCACGGCTCAAAAATGCACCTAAGCTACATCTCTCACTCTCCAGAAGCATGCCAACAAGCTGGCCTCGAGGGGGATTTAGGGACGACATCATTCTCACAAATGCGAATAACGCTAGGGCTGAACGTCAGAGGCACATGACGGACGGAGAGAGGAACACGGCGTTTCTGGGGCCGCAGAGACAAGGTCTAACGTGCAGCCTGATGATACGTCCGCTCGCTACAAGAAGGAGAATCACTGAGTCCTTTGGACTGCGTTTGTGCTGCTCATTAAAACGGCCTGAGGTTGTCCCTCCCTTGAATCGGGCCTCGGCATCGTCTGGAAGAGCGCTTGCTGCCATGGGCCAAGACTGTGTCAGGAACGTGCTAACGCACCGTGATAGTCCCACGATGGCTTAATTGACTAGGACTGATGTATCCTTACCGGTCCTATCTTACCAAGCTCTTTTCTGACAAAATTGAAAGCAGAATTTTATTTTCCATTTACTAACATTGAGTTTATCTTTGCAATGTACATTATATATGGAAAATTAATGAAACTGTCTATGAGAAATCACTACCTTTAATTACCTGGAATGGTCATTGTTGGCCCTTGTGGTTTCTTTAAGAAAAACCAGCCTTTCTTTCCCTCTTGATTCCACATATTCAGAGCAACAGTGACTAAGAGTTTGGAACTCAGCCTTCATTTTTTATTTGACCAATGATAGCAACCCGACATAAGCACGATGCATAACATGGAACAAATACCCCATGCACATTTGGCAAAGGAGTTCAAGTTTCCCGGGGAAATGAGCTACATCTGACAATATATTTTAGAAACAATCTTTCATTGTCAGAATTTAATTCTACTGGGTTTGGAAAGAAAAACTAACTTCTTTCTGCACTCACTATTATTTTTTTAATCTTTCTCTGGTAATATTAGGGAAAAAATCTAGCAAGCTTAATTTCACCAATTTATCAAAGTAAGGAACATGTTTGCAAGCTGCGAGATTGAGAAAGAAGCCCAAATGAGCAAGGTGTACTACATTTTGTTTTAGTTTGCTTTTTAGGTTGTAGATAAGACTTGAGATGTTGCCTTGCTCATGAGAAAGCAGCGGCAAATTCTGTAGTCCACGCTCAACGAGAAAATCAGAAAGTCTATACCCTGCAGGTAAATCCACTTTCCCAGTCAACCAAAACTACAGAAAATATAAAACTTTAGAAGGAATATTTCACCATTTTTTCTTGATGTATACTACAAAATGTCTTTCTATAAATTGCTATAGTCACATCAGAGCTATTTTGATTTTTATTTCAAGTCATTGGAGGGATTCTCAGATCAGGCTCAGAGGCCTCTTTGGCAGGGTGCTAAATGCTTTCTACATTTCGTTTCCCAAAGAAGCTTGCCACCAATCTCAGCACAAACTCTGTAACTTCCCCTTTCTTCTCCAAGGCAGAATTCACCATTTATCATTTTTCTCTGCCCTCAAGCTTAACAAGCTTTCAGTCCAAATCTATCCAAGCGAATACGAATATGCTGTCTGTTTCTCTGTTAACATCCAGATATGATATCACCTTCATTTCTTGAATGCATTAATTTTCTAATCCTACTAAAGTTACGTTTTATATCAGCATCAACTTTTTTCCCCCCTCCTCACAATCTTTCCCAGCTGAGGCATCCACGTCCAAAGCAGTTCAGAGCTGTGTTTCCACTCCAGAGATACTAGGAAGTAGGAGAGGTTGAGATGGGCAAAACATGAGCTCACTTATATCCACCTCCCATTCCACTAATTTAGGCAGTTCCTTGCTTTTAATTCTCCTACACATACTACCCCTGAAAAGTCTCAAGCACTGAGCTACCAGACTGGAATATTAGCAAAACTTCTTACTCCATCAATGCTGTCCCCATATTCAGCATTAATCGTAGAAGAAAGAAACATCTCCCCTTTGGTTTGAACCCTCTCTGAGGACACTGGCCTGCGCCCAGCACACTGTAATTCCCACTATATCTCTTTCATCTCTGAAACCTTCACCATCCAGGAATGTAAAGCCCTTTCTTCAAGGAGAATGGGCTCATAGCTTTTTTGACTGACCCTAGAAGTAGCAGCAATTACAAGTTCTGGAATAATTGTTGATCCCAGAAAGATGTCATCAAATTGGCAAAACTTCAGCTAGATGTAACAAAAGTAATCGTGGGCTGCACAGTTTGATTTATGAGGAAAGACTAAAAGGCCTAAGTATGCATGAGCGTGGCCAACTGATGACTAAGAGAAAATATGGTAAATGTCTACAAATATTTGAAGGGTCTAAACACCATGGGAATAGGCCAGTGTGGGAATTTTATGTTCATATTTTTCTTTGTATGTCTGATGTTAATTTTTGCCGGTACTATTGCTGAACCTCCTTAAACCTTACAGCTTTAAGACCTAGAAGTCTTCCCAAATGAAAGTAGAGAAAACAGACTATATGAAATCTAAGATTGATTAATCTTTCTTCTAAACTATTTAAATGTTAATTAGTCTTAGCTGAAATGCTCTCATGCAGAAATGTTATTTTATCTCATTAGTTAAACAAAAGAAGGGAAATTGAAAATCATGAAATCATGCATATGGAACAGGGCAGAATATTCATGAGAGAAAATGTATGCATAAAGCTTTACTTTACAAGGCCAAGAATATGTTTGGTTTTGTTTTTTTGGGGGGATTGGATCAGTGGAATGCAGCTTAAAATATCCAGCTATGTTAATACTGTACCATTGTGCCATTAAAGGAATGGCCTGACTTATTAGCAAAAGTAACATACATTCCTTTTCTTTACTGGGGCTGGCCTTGTTTACGTAGGAAGTCTGGGTGTTTTACAATGTGCTAGTAAGCAATTCTTGACTTCCTTTGTGACAATTTGGCCATATGCAGACAGCTTAAATTTCATCTAATTCTCTGCTCTGCATCAGTGGCAAAGCTAGGCACATTAGAAGCTGAGGAGAGGTTCAGAGGACCAAAATAAGGTGGCTGAAAAAGGAGGAATAAATCTGCTAGAACTAGCTTCTAGCAAAAGAAACACCAGATACAAAGGCGCCGATGTATAGAAAGCTTTCTGAGTTAGGTATGTGTTGGCTGGGGAACTGCATGCTACTGCCGTAATTCCTCACTTGAATGTTATCTAAAATACGGTGTAGTGCTGTATAAGAAGGGTCATCACACCTTGCTGTACTATTGTAATTAGCTTTTGTAAAATGCACACATACACACAATGGAAGAATTAAAACACAAATGTTTCATGTTAAAACATATAGGACTAAGGGCTGAGCTAAATCTCTCTATTGCAATGCAACCACTATAAAGCAAAATCTTCCTGTTCTAAGAAACATGGTCATTAAATGAGTGGTACAGATATGTGCTCACTGTAGAGTCTCTCAGAAGAAAAGTAATTAATTGCATATTCAAATAGTTACCATACAATGTTAACTCAGAAAATGGTGATGCTTTTTTTCTGTAAATTAATGAAGCTTGTCTCAATTTTTCTGTGGCCTGCTAAAAGGCCACTAACCCTCTAACTGGAGTTATACTGTTTATTCAAATCAATGAGATTTGTTTTCCTTGAGAATAATTGTGCTTTTAATGAAATTCACTGATCTTTAAAACTACTTCTTAGGAACACAACATTAGTGTGAATAAGTCACTGTACGGGATAATTGCAATTAACTTAGAGCTACACTGCAGTAAGCTGTGACCAGGTCATGCTGCACAAGCTTAGCATGTGTCTATAATTGGATGGGAGACCTCAAGTGAAAAGCTCCTGATGTAGGAAATTCATAAAATATACTTCCTCACAAGTTCATATTGAATCAACAAGCCAACAGAGTGGATGTCAGGAAGAGATGAGCATAAGGTGTGAAAAGTCAAGGTCCTAATTTCTGATGGTGATTTAAAATCTCAGGTTTGTTTCTCTTTACGTTTTGTTAACTTATGTTCAGAGGAAATGACAGCTGAGCCTTGTATTACCTTTGCTTGATTCTCCATTGAATCCTTCAGCTAGTCACACTTTTTCTGGAGCACTGACGTGCACTCTATTTTGCAGAGTATAATTTTAAAAAGTTGTTCATTTCAATTCATTTTTATTCAGAATCTTTGTAGCACTTCCAAAATCTGGAAGTAAGAGCTGCAGAATTCAAAATCCTGAGTATTCCAAATACAAAATACTCAAAATAATCTAGGATTTACTGGGGAAGATTTACCCATATGAAAGCAAGCATTCATGTAAATAACCAAACTTCATCTCTTTAGGGTAGCGCAGAGGCTTTGCTGATGGGCTCTAGTCTCACCTCCTGTGTTAGAATTTAAAATGTTAGAAATGTCTCAGCCAAATGAATCTGCAATAAAAATAACTTTCTGCCTTTTCCATTTTTTCCCTCTCCCCCCATCACCTTCTAATGTGCCTCTCAAATTTAGCCCAAATATAACTTTAAGGTGCCCACTTGCAATTTTATGGGCAATTTGATCTACTGACTTCTGAATCCTTGTCTTGCTTCCACGGTTGCTTGCACTCTTGTTTTCGGTTCCATTGCTGGGCCTCAGCAGGCTTCTTGGATATGTCTTTTCTAAGCCTACTGCATGCTTAATTATAAAACTGTAATTAGCCATGTGCCATGCTCCCATGGGAATACTGAATGTTATTCTCATCTATGGAGTAATTAAGCTTCATGCTCAATAAATATTTCAAACTATTAAGTAATCATTTTATAGAAGGAGGGAAACTTAAGAAATGGCACATGAGTTGCCACCTAATGAACTTTAAAAGGCATCACAAGATATCTAGAGAAACTCCATTTATCAGGGGATAAGGCAGTAGATGCTACTGCTGTGAGTGTGCTAGACTACAGCACTCAGCTACAACCTTGGATAGATGTGGGGGTCCTGGGCTCGAGCTTTCCCCGAGAACAGCCTGTTCCCTCAGCATGTGTGGCTCATCCACAGCTTGCCCAGTCGGCAGCAGGCATAGATCACCCTCTCTGCTCTGCTTCCACAGGGTAATGAGGGCCCCAAAACAGCACCCAGGAAAAGCACTGAGGAAGGGAATCTGAAATATTTCTCCCTGATGACATAAGCCCAAATATACGCAAAGGCTACTGGAACTACGTATGCATCTTCCTCAGTACCTCAAAGATATCATGCAACTTCACTGAGAAGCTGCATTCCAGAACTACTGGAATAGAAGCAGAACTACTGTAGGGTACTTAAAATCCTACCTCTTATGAAGTGTCACTAAAATAAAAATATGAACCCACAGCCAACTATGAAAATGTCTAGAGGGTCTTGAGTTTCAAAAATGTAGGTCCTGTAAGTGCAGCTTTATCTTAAAAGAGGTAGACTACTATTAAGTTGGAGTATCTAATGGAATTGTTTGTTGCGAGTTCATGGATGTTAGTGCTAGCGCTTGTTTGGGTATTTGTCCCAGACTCACAGCTGGGGCTCAGAGACTTGGCTTCAGGTAATATGTCTATGTTCTTTGGGCCTGACCCAAAAAAGTGTACTGAATTCAACACGAAACTTTCTGCACACATTTGCATTAAATACAAAATACCTTGTTCTTAAAGCAGATTTTCCAGTTTCCCTTAGTTTGGGCTTTACTGTATCCACAATATGAATGCTCCTATCTAAACCTGTTCACTCCCACACAGTTTTCACCCAGATAGGAATTAACTTTCATACATATCATGTCATTTGTAATGCATATTTTCATTTTACAATGGCTCCTTTCATAAGTGCTTTGAAAATTGATACAGGCAGACATCCGACACTGATCACAACACAAGCATATGCTTAGAATAAGGAACATGACACAAATGTTTTGCAAGTTAAACAGTGTGAAGTTCCATTAGAGTCAGTGAACGGCACTTTCCCATGCCAAGTTATGAATTTCATTACAAAGTGAGCCCTTAACTGCCTCAAATTCAGCCCCAAACTGCAAACTGCACTTCTCTGTCTCAAAACACACAGCGTGCCAGCACTGTCCTGATTTTCCCCATCTGAGCTCTAGAGAAGGTGGGACACAGATCATAACTTGTATGAATGACATCTCCTAGCTGGAGCTGTTATAAATTCAGGCCAAATTACTGGAAACCATTCCTAAAATGGTTGCAGCCCAAATGGCTACAACCCAAGGCGATTGTTGAATAAAAGCTAGTGGAAAAAATGTCATCCTTAAAACAGATCCAGACATGTAGTGTTAGGAGGAAAACCGTGTTTGAATTAATATGAGTACTTTGTTCAAACAAGACCGCACCCATGTTTAAATCTCTGATTTCTGTTTACAAGAGAAAAAGGTGGCAGATGAAGGTTTGCTACTTGACATTCCAGAATATTTTTTTCCTGAGCAATTGTTTCAGTATATCCTTCTGAAATAGAGAGTCAACAGGCTCAAACAAAAGTGGAATAAGTTACTTTCAACTGTATTTGATAGCTCTGAATGAATAATATTTCTTTTTTAACTCTTTGATATTCAAAAGGAAAAGGAACTAAAGGCTAAAGGAACTAACAGTTAAAGACAAGAAAATCAACTGAAAAAAAAACTAAAAGGGTTTCAAAATGGAATATTCTAACCATGCTTGCTTTCAAAACTACCCAGTTACGACCATGTAAGAAATCTTACATTCTATGATAAAATCAACTTTAAGTGAGAAAAAAAGTTTATGCAGCTGTGCACATGCCATCAATTTAGAAGTATAAGCACTGAACCAACTCACATCGCTGTGACTGAACAACAGGAAAGGAAAATCTGATATAAGATAAAGATAATAAGCGTACACTTTAGAAACCCAAAGCATAAATCATCAAAGCTATTTAAGTGCTAAGAGCGGTCATCAAGATTTTCAAATGTGTCTGTAGTAAGACTTGCACCTTTTGGAAAAGGAATAGACCATGCAGAACACCGTGGGGAAAATAATGGTTAAAGAATGTGATAATTTATACCATCCAAAGGTGATGTTTTAGTCCCTGGAAACTCATGATTGCAAGTTATCCAAAACAGGGCACATTTGCCCCCAAACACACATATTTAACTCTTTTCATAATAAAATCATCCTGTTGATAAAATGTTCCAAGACGGACCCAAATATGCATTTCTTCAAATGCTACCGCAAAAAAAGCATTTCAGAATCATATTTTGCAATTTTATTGCATTAAGGCTGTGTGTTCACAGAAGAAATACAGCAGCCTAAACAAAGTAGGGACCTATGGAGCTTATTAAAGCAAGGCCAACTTTAAAATTAGACCAGAGTGCTCAGGACCTTCTCCAGTTGAGTTCTGAATACTTCCAGGGATAGACACAGGCTCTGTGGGCAACCTGCTCCAGCTCTTCACTTTTCCGGCTAAGATTTTTTTCCTGATATCCTGCAACGTGTGACTGTTGCCTTCTGTCTTTTCACTGCATACTTCAGAGAAGAGTATGTTTTCTCTCACCCCTTTTCTCCAACCCCTTTTGGATAGTGGAAGTCAGCAGTTAGCCCATACCTTAGCTTTCCCTCCTCCAGGCTACACAAAGTCATCTCTCTCAGGCCCTCTTTGCCCATCAAGTGCTCCAGCATTGCAAGCATCCTACGTGTCCTCTATTGAACTCTTCCAGTTTGCCATGGTCTTGTACTGGAGAGCTCAAAACTGGACACCATACTTCTCATGTGGCCTCACCAGTACTCAACTGGAGAGAACAATCACTTCCTTCACCCTGTCAGCTACACTTTTGCTAATGCAGCCTAGTATGTGCTTAGCCTTCATTGTTGCAAAGGTGCACTGCCAACCCATGTTCAACTTGTTTTTTATCACAACCCTCAGGTCCTTTTCTGCAGAGCAGCTCCCTACCCAGTCAGACCCTATCCTGTGTTGCTGAATGGGATAATTCTGTCCCAAGTGCAGGAATTTGGATTTACTTTTTCACACTTCATGAGGTCCCTGTTGATGCACTCCTGTAGCTTGTCTAGGTCCTTCTGAATGGAGGCTCTGCTCCCCCCAGTTTGATGTAATCTGAAAACTTTGTGAGGATGCATTTGACCTCTTCATCCAAATTATATAATCCAATCATGTTTTATTACTTCACTGTATTGAAACATTACCTAAATTAATTGGTTCTTAATCATTTCCCTTTAGACTCACTCATGAGATCACTACTCCATTTAGTAGCCTAGTAAAGAGAAACTTCTCAAAAATTTCTGGGTCAAATTCTTATCTGCTATAAATTCCTCACAGTTCTAATCAGTTTATACTAAATGAAGATCAGGCTATTCACTGAAAAGTTAGAGCGCCTGTAATGTATCTAAAAATCAGCAGGTCATTTATTATAAGTGGTACTAAATGTTGCATATATTAGTTCAATGCTGGCATAAACATCTCTTCCAGGAGAACAAAGAACTGAGCTACTTCTGTCTTACTGCTGAGTTAGAACAAGCAAACAAAAATGAGTGTTTCTGTGTTTGGATATATGTGGTTTTGAGGAAAGAATTTCTGTTATTTTAATGCATGTATTGCCAGTGGAGAGTTTCTAATCTCCAGATACCTCTCAGGCTTAGAAAAATATGCATTTTTTACAAAAAGATATTATTTCTAAGCCTGAAAATAGATTTCTTACACAGCAGAGTGGTAATCTAAAAAATACTCACAAAGGGAGCAAAGTTAGGAAAACCTCACCCTCCTGCAATCCTTCGTTTTGACCATCAGCAGAAGCCTTCACTGCAGCTTCCCTTAATTTGACCCAAGGAGCGAATATTTTCTACTGGAGTTCACTTTTCAAGACAGGAACATTCACTATAGGAGACTTCCCTTGTAATAAGGAATCAGAGATGAACGGCAGTGCCTTTTCCATAACATCTATGCCAGATCATTCACTGTTTATAGAAAACTCCATTTCACAAATAGAAAATCACCTCAAGTCAATTTGCAAGAGGGCTGCAAAATAAATCTAGCTTATGCAAATTTATTCACTTTATAGCTATTAAGTAGATCAGGAAATCAGAAGCATTGTGCATAGGAGCTTCTAATCATACTGGACAAGGTAAGATCACTTTCAACTCTGACAACAGAAAACAATTTTCAACTCTGACAATAGAAAACAATGATTTTAGGTTTCCTTTCACCTATACCACATTCACCCTTCCTTCTGCAGCAGGAAGAAGGAGGTAAGATTTGACCTATAAAACTGATTGCAATAAGGCTGAAATATGAGAATGCTGATTTTGTATTAAAAGCTTTTCTGAGACAAACCACTGTAGAGTGTGGATAATAATATAGCAGCTTTAGATAATACAGTGCCATCACCTTCCCCATTTCTTCAGGCAAAATACTGTCCTTTCAACAGTGAAATTGGCTGTGCAGGATCAAAATAGATCAGCCAGCAAACCATTCTGCTCAAAGAGAGAAAATGCCTCCTGGAGATCTGTGAGAATCAAATCACACACTATAGCTAACATGAAACGTAGCTCAAGAAAAGGCAAAATCTAACCTTTACTACCTGCTTTAGCGTTCTCCGTGTTGCCCTCCAAAAGCTCAAAGATACTAAAAAGTGCTAAGTGGATCCTCTCCTAGCAGGCAGAGTGTGTGAGGGTAATCCTAGCCTGTTCCTGTGAAAATCCACAAAGCCATGTAGTTCTGAATCTTGAGTTGAATGCACAGGCCAGCAACTGAGTTACAATCTTCTTCTGCCACGAGACGAAATAATGATAAACTGCCTTTCTGTGCAAAGCTACTTATTTCCAGCAATTCTCTAATGCAAAAGAAAGGGACAAGGGAGGAGGGGAAGAGGTTGGCCGGGAAGGCAACAGCTTGTTCCTGCCACTCAACTGTGCATATGTTTTGAATGTGTAGATCTGCTACTGCCCCTGCAGTTATAATCCTACTAAAATACTAATTTGATTGTTTAAAAACTACCAATCTCTAATAAATGTAAGACGGTCTACAAAGGAGTCCTTTTTGCAGATGCACATGCACAGTGCAACAATCAGCAGGATCGGTCTGGTCCTCTTATCGCTTTTCTACTGCAGGTTTGAAGCAGATCTTGTTTATTGTTCTTTTAGAAATCTCTATGAGATCTTTGAAGTGGTTGGGCTTCTCGAGACATTAGGCACAGACCTGCACCTGGACTGAAGCAGACTGAGCAACTCTAATGTTAAACAAACAGCAATCCCAGCTGAGGACAATGTATGAGTTATTGATAATGGCAGCCAGGACATGCGTGATCCATCCAAAGCAAACTATAGGTTGTCTTAAAAACGCAATTTGCCATTCAGACCAGCCCAATGTGTTTAAACAAAGACTCTATTCTTTAATATACACAGACGTATATATGTATATATAAAAGAATCCTTTATAGGATATGTCCAGATGAGTATCCCTCCAACTCCCTGCTCCTTTTTCTGGACTCATGCTTTTTATTATGGATCTCATGCCTTGCTATACCCCAGGCTTAAAAAAGCACAGGTTTGAGACTTTCTTTTTCTTACGATCAAATCAATCCTACTTGCTAGGTAATCAAGCGAGAAACACACAGAAGTATTTAAGGAACATACACCATTCCAAAATATACTATACAAATATGAACTTGGTATATGAATTTTTCAAAAAACCCCTTGATCTTTAAAAAGGAACTTGTTGCTAGTTGATAGTTTTTCTTCTTTTCTGCTTTAAGATTAAAGTTTCTTTCTTCTTTTCTTGGTAAATATTATCAAGGCAAAAATACTATTATTTTATTTGAATATAAATCTTCCTAAAGTACTAATGTTGTTAATTATTTAATTTTTATTGAACTAGCTCTTGTTCTTAATATTAGTTGGCACAAATATACACAAATTTAATAACTCAGGTGAGTCTTTCTTCAGTCCTGTAATTATTCAGACAAAAAAATCAGCTTTCCTTTAGGATAAATCGTATCTGAATTTCTCCAGCACTTACACACTAAACTTTGAGAGAGGTGGATGCTACAATATTAGTACATCAGCTACAGCCCTAGTACATTCGTAATGGATCACAGACCACACAACCAAATGGCATCATGCTGAATGAACTAAATAGTTGAGCTTTACGTACAAAATGCACATGACCTGGTTTCGTCATACTGCTTCTACCCAGTTTCCCATGATTTTGAAGGAGAACAAATTCACAATTCATACAGTCAGATCATTGCATGGATCAGGAACACAGATCCATATATTTGCAGGATAAACGGAGCGTTTTGTAATACCCAGATTATTCCAGATGGGTCTTTTTTATAGGAACTCAAAACTCAAGGTTCTATCCACTCCGTGTAGACCTTCAACATCCTACAAAATCATTCAAAAGTAATGAATTTCATCGGTATCTTGGTAAAACATCACACTATCACACATTTTCAAGGTTCTGGGGTATTCTGTTTCAATTAAATTGTCTACACGCTCATGTTTTGAAATAAAATATAATGGTACTCCCTGTCATTGGAGAGGGAGAGAGAAGGTCATCTTATTTTGAAAAGCCAATCTGCCTTAAATATCTGTGAGCTATAAACTTTCAAAAGTCACCTAAACTTTCTGGTCTAGATCAACTGAAGTCAACAGAGCTATGTCAGGTTTTATCTGCTGATATTTCTGCCTAAACTATTCTTTCATTGCTATTACTTAACTTGGGCATAAGAATAGCTAAGATCATAAATAAGCAGGGCAAAAGACTTGAAAGCCATCAAACAAATACCATTCCTACCTCCAGTCTGGTCCTGTCCACATCCTTAGGCAACTTCACACGAACTCGGTTTGTTACAATAAGTGTTTCATACGGATATATCTGTTAAAGAGACAAGAGCATATGAACTCCAGACAAATCTGATTCCAATGTATGGAAACGAGTGTGTGGGCAACTTACTGATTTAAATGGTACATATTTGTATCCTTATTTGACAAAATAATTCACTGGGACAAAATTAACAATATAAAATAAAAAAGGAACACATTTAACCTTGCTAGGATGTGCTGAATCTGATTGTTCTTCCAGAGCTGGAAAAGCACTTCTTACCTTGTATTCTGTAAGAAAATGAGAACAAGTTCACAGTTTAGAATTTTTAGGCTTTTCTTGGAGGCTCTGCAAGGCACATTTAGTTACATTAGTTATTTATTACGTTACTCTGTATTTGCCATATTTCTCTTAGCATTTTCAATAATTTTTGGATAACTGCATGTGTAGTAAGCATTTGACCTTAATGGTCTGAATGCCTTAACATGACCTGTAACATTACTGGAGAAACAGTCCTAGAAATCAAAGGCTTATAACAGAAAATTCATCTCCTGATGCCCCTGAGTTAAACAGTGAGCATGTCTGGCAAAACTGGGAATTTTTCTTTATAACAAGCTTTTGTGTGGAGTTAAGTCAGTCTGTCATCCAAAAGTCCTACCCTTATTGTTTTTTACTGAAAATAATTAATTTGTATGGATTATTACAGACATTTCATTACAAGAACATCTGAAAATCATCAAGTTAATAGAATATTCCAAAATGACAACACCCTGCCCTTGGAATGCAAATACTGGGTATAAACTAGCACAAGAATATTCTACTTTGCTCAGTATTGGTATATGTAACTACTACATGGTCATTTGTGCTCACACACATTGGTGATTAAAGGCAATCAGGATAGCCAGTATATTTTCATAGACTTTTTTATGGTCTCAAATGAAATCAGAAATAAATCTGCTTTTCAAAGTCTATATAAATCTAGCTATTCAAATATGACGACAAAGATTTGTATCAAAACATGAAATGAAGTATTACAGTAAGATTTTTAAAATAGATTAAGTGGCTGGGAAACAAAACTCCACCCTTCCTTGTAAGATGATGCACATTCCTAAATTGCTCAGGTTTTTTGGAAATTCGAGCCTAAGTTCCACATGAAGTTCATAGTCCACTTAAACTGTAAATAAAATAAATTAATGCAAAGATATGCTGCTTTTTGAATCCTGTGGATTTTAATCCCACTATAACACAAACATTAAGCACAAGGAATTTGTTTTGTTATTAGTCTGGAAGAACTGATTAGCTTAAATTTCTTTCGTTTTATACAAGATCTCTACCAGCTAAGCAAGGAGAACCATGAAGCTGCTGCCACATATACAGGCTATTGGGACTGACTCAACATCATTACACCAACTTGTGATGTAGGACTTCCATCAGGCCTTTATTTTCAGTCAGATAGAAAGAAGAGTCTTGGTGATAAACATGATACTCAACTGTGTAACGATCTAGTCATAATCATGTGAATCACTGGAAGATCTCAGAAGAGAAACCTTTACAGCAAGATGCTAACAAGCATCCTCCAAGGAAGAAAACATGAAGTGGGATGAAAATGATATTGCAATGTACCTTTCATCCCCCAACTGGCATCCTGGTCTGGTTCATATTGGCCCATATTTTCAGGCTAAAAGAGAAAGAAACAAGCAATGTAACACCAAAATATGCCACAAAACAAAACCTAGCACTTTGCACCCTGTTGAGGGGGAAAAAAAAGAAAACAGTGTACTGCATAATAAAAGCACAGATCCTTGCAAGAGAGAAAGAGAATAAAGTTTCACTAGAATTTGACATAATTGCTCAAAGCAGGCATCCAAAGCAGTCACAAAATCCATCAATCTACAAATGGAGAGACCTATCTCTACCGATAGAAAAAGATGCAGTGTCAGACGAAGGCTCATCACCCTTGGAGGCACACTCTTCAGGGGTTTGCTCATGCAGTGGACTTCTACAGCCCAGGGGAACCTGGGGCTTGGATGGCACCAAGGGAGGCAATCGCACAACCATACCAACCCTTCTCGCTGCTATGCCCCTTCAAATTTTTTAAGACCTGATGCCTAACAGCTTTTGATAAGGTAGAAAGGTGTCAGAAAGCCATCAGCTAACCCCCATTTGAAGATCTAACATAAAGTTAAGATGGGAAATTTCACATGCTTTTGCCTGTGATTCAGATGTCCTACTGCAATAGTCACAGGAGAGTAGATCACCTATGCTCCACTAAAAATTTTTGTCTCATTCTGCTTTCTACTTCACAATTGCTGATACCACTAAACCCAGGGAACTGTGCATCTGTGTCTTAGCTTTGCTTGTCCCACTGTCTCTTTTCTTTGCTAGCAAATGGTGTGATGATGACAGACATCACAGTAGACCAGAAATGCAGTACTTTTTTTCTCTGTCTCATTTTTGCCTGTTAGGGTATGAACCATGTGCATAGCTATGCTCACTATAACCTGCAAAGATCATTACTGTTTGTTTGTTTTATTTTTATTTTATTAAGTAGCACTGAGATGACTGATTAAAAATAACAAACCACAAAAATTGGTATGAATCTGCTTTCCAATTTCTATTCTGAGAAGAATACAATAATTTTGGCCTAAATGATTTGACCATGAACAACCCTTTCAACTTCCGTAGTTTTCATGGGTGATGCTGGACCCTTTAGCTGGGATAAATACTGCCATCTGCTGCTGCAACGTTGTGTTACATTGCATAAGTCTGTGAAGCACAGCAAACATCTGCTTTCTAGACTGTTGCCTGTCATTCTCTCTGTATTGCTTCTTCTCTCCTGCCTTAAAAATATGATGACAATATACATGTGATAACTGCAAAAAGCAGAAGAGATGGTTCAAGAAATGCAATGGAGTTGGGGCTGCTCCACCTTTGCTCTTTATTAATATGCGCAGCCTGTAGATTTTTTTGCCTTTCTGTTTGTTTTGGGAGAAGAACCCAGACTCCTAAAGCTCATGCCACACACCTCATGAGGCATCTCAATGAGGAGACACCTCATTCTGTCTTAGTTTTGCAGACAGACAAAGTAGAACCCCTTAGTGTATGAATCTGTTATACAGGGCTGGTAGCCAAAAAGCCTCTAAAGTGCTCTATGTTTTTATTATTTGGATTTTTAACTGGTTACTAAGCTGCCTATTTACGATACAGTATTATCTGGAGAATGCATTTAAATGTATACCTACCTGATGTAAGCCGTTCTTCCCATAGCCAGGCAGAGAAGCAGACTTAGCATATGGAAATCCTGTAAGAGACAGGATATAGAGCTGTATTATTTTGTAATGTCTTTTATAACCTATTCAAACACAGAACTTGAGAAAACCATGAGACACAGCAATTGCTAGGTCACCATGTATATTCTATTTGCTGGAGAAATATAACTGAGTACAGCTCATCCTTGTTCCCTATTTAATGTATATAGATATGCATAACAACATCTAAATCATATCACACCGCGATGGAATCATCTTAGCGAGCGTGACAGGAACAGAGTTGTGGAATTCATATGTGTTATGGAAACCTTATACAGTTTGGTAATGTAAAGCAGATTTGAGAGCTTATGAAACCTCTCCCTCTAACTCAGTGTTAAACCATGACATGAAAATGGGATTAAAAGTACCATCATTTCAGAGTTACACCCACTTTTTTCATGATGTATGTGGTCTGTTTTTGGCTTTGTTTCTTAAAAGGAAGGGTGGATGTCCTATTTAAAAAAATATTCTGCTCTCTTCAAAACTTCTGCTGCTTCAAATAAAAAAGTATAAATGAAGATATGGATAAAGGAAATAAATGAGTTAAAGCATAAACAGTGAAGAGGCAGAAAGCTTTAAGATTGACAAAACTGGCAAAATGACACTACTATGAACAAACCAGGTCTAATATAGCAATGACATTGTCTGTGGTCAGTGCAAAACAATTGAAAAGCTTTAGTTTTAACACTGAGAGTTTAACAAGAAAGTTTGGATATTTCCACTGTGATTGAATTGACAAAAAATGTTTGAGACTAGTTTTTGTTTAATAAAAATTAACACTATATAGAAGCGATGACTTCAGAAAATAACCCTGAACTAGGTGATCAACAAGTTAAATCAGTTTAAATTAAATAGAAGATGAATAAACATGTATCTACAGCAAACATTCTTGATCTCACTAGAACACACTTCAATAAATTGAGGCAAAGAGCTCAAAGAACTGAATGTACTTATGTCAAAAGTGTTGACAATCTGTGCCCAAAGGGGAACACAGAAAGGGAATCCAGACCCCACTGGATTAATAAGTAGCCTAGGGAGATTATTAGGAATAAGCATACAGAATGAAAAACAAAGGATGGACCAGCAAAGAACTCAAGAAGTGCTGAGATAAAGTGAGAACTGCCAAAAGTCAAGCTGAGTTAAACAATGAAAAAGATATTAAAACAAATAGCAAGAGGTTTTCCAGCTATATAAATAAAAAGAGAGCAAGGAAAGAAGAAATGGCATCAGTGAGGAGTTATTCAGTGTCATTCCACAGCACATATGAAAGGTAACCTAGGTAGGGCTCCAATACTAAATGAATGCTTCAACTCAGCTTTTAGGAATAGATAGCACACAAGGACAGAAAAAGCTTAGGGAATAAAGATTTGCAAAGGAATTACAGTCAGGAGGGAAACATAATTCAAGGCACTTAATGTACTTTTAAACAGGGCGCTGATAATCTCAACGAACTCATGTAAAATCCAAAGACTTCTTCGCTGGAGAACAGCAACAATGTTTTTTTTATATTTAAGAAGTGAAAAAATGGTCTGGACCTATCTTATTTGCTTCCAATAGAAATCTTAAGGAGAGACTAAACAAAAAGATAGAGGTAAACAGAAAATCAATTGCATTCACATAGATTTTAACTGGTTTAACAAGTTAAAGAAACAGTGCCAGACTAATTTTGTAGCTTTCTTTGTTGGAACAAACAACTTCTGCATGAAATAAATTGTGAATCTCATTTAATGAGATATCATTAGGGTGTTTGGTATGTTGTCACATGCAAAATTAAAAGCAAAACTGGAGAAGATGGAGTTTACCAGAGGAATTATATGGTAGGTAGGGAAATAATGAAATGTGAGAAAGGGGTTGTGAGAACTGAGGAGTGCTGAACAAGAAAAGTGTCTGTGTGGACTGGTGTTGAGTTGAAATTGCTTAATGCCTTCACTAATAATCTGGACACCAAAAATAGTAATGTGCTAATAAAATCTGCTGCCTACACAAAGCTACAAAGCAATGCCAATATACAAGGGGATTGGGATATCATCAAAAACCGGGACAAAACACTGCAGTAATAGGAATGGTATGAAACTTAATACATGTGAAAGGTCATGCACCTGGGGACTATTAAGAACCCCCAAACTTCTACTATTTAAGATGAGAGCTCATCAGTTTGAAATGATGGTGGAGGAGACAGGATTAGATTCCCTGGTTAAACACCATGATTAAGATGACCATGGGTGCTAGTATGATACAGGTGTGTAAGAAGACAAAGGTTGGAAACATCTGTCCTGACACATTTGAGATATGGAACTAAGTGCACTATTTTCAGGCAGTAACATGGTGCCATCAAGGAATCCTCTGTATTGTTCTTGTTCATCAGTGTTCAAGTGGGTTAAATTAATTCCAGTGAAACAGTTATAGAGAAAGCGTGCACGATAATCATGGCAATGAAAGCTCATCAGAGGAAAGAAGGCTTGAAGAGTTTGACTTACTTAATCTAGCAAAATGAAGATGAAATATATAAAAATAACAAAACAGACAGTTGCTTTAGAAGCATAAGCAATGGCCATCTGAGTGGTGGTACAGATTATGAACAGACCCTCTGTCCTTGACCATGTATCCCTGATACAGAGATGGAGTTAGTGCTGAATACTGAATTAGATGGATCTCTTACCCGTTCCAGTTTGGAAACTGGAAACCTCCTATTGCTTGTTATCTGAATTATAATGGCACTAAAAGACCAGGACTGTAAAAGGCAGTGAATAAGTCTGCAAAAAAATTATGATCTCTGGAGAAAGATATTGGTGTTGAACGTTAGCGTAGTGTTCAATTTCTTGGCCTCTTGCCTACAGGGGAATATAGTTCTATCTCAAATACTTTACTCAGTTTACTCAGTTTTACATGATGAGGCTGACTGATGCAATGTTATGGTGTAAAATCTGATGTTGAAACCACTGAGGAGTGCAGGAACTGGGTTTTCCGAGAAAGGTGGAGGAAGGAAGGATCAATTTTTCTCTTCCCTTGGTAGCCAGAGGGTGCAAAAGCCCTGTCATCCTGCTAAGGAATGGTGGTCCTCCGTGCAGACCAGGCAAAAATGCATGAAGGCAAAGAACACAGTCTGAAAACAACTGAAATTTACTTTAATACCTGCTAGCCCAGGACTTTTCTCCCAGGCTAACAGGACTAAGGCTTTATTCTGAGCCACATCCAAAGACACAAGCGACATCTTGTGGCCATTTGGAAAAAATCCAAGAGGTGAACAAAGCCGAAATAACACAAATAAAACCAGCAAGAAAAGATCCACTGACTCCAATGACAACAGCATTTCACTTTGCTTCTGTTTCCCATTAACTTATTTGTAAAGTTAAACACATTATATTTTGCTTCTTCCTGTTTTTTTAATATAAAAGAAAAACATAATACCAAAAGCCAACAACCACATACTCTCATTATCACGCTCAACTGCAGCTGTGTCTTTACAGTAAATTTTCTGGTGTAACTGGCCAAGATAAAGCAATTTTTCTTTCTCAGAGATTGTATGAACATCAGCTACTCTCTGCATGGTTATGGCTCCCACGTTTTCCAATATGGCATTCACCCTAACCTGCATACTCAGAGGTATGCCAGGTACACAAAAATAGCAAAGGTTACACACGATACTAGGTGTCTGTTTTCCTAAGCATGTCACACTTAAAATTGTGAATTATGATAAACAATAGCTATTAAACATCTACACGTAGAGATACAGCGAGCTTTTGTGTGATGGCCAAAACAAGTAAGACTAAATATTATACATAAAGGTTGGAGGTGAGGTTGCAGGGAAGGGAGGATGCTCTTGCCTAGTGGTTTTCTGTCTTTCCTGATTTATCGATGCACACATCTTCCACCACAGTGGGGAACCCTATACGTTTAAGTCTGCTGATAACAAACCTGCTTAGCTCCTTTTCACGGGTCCTTAAAAGTACCCCAGTGAGACAGTTCAGAGCGAGTTGAGGGAAAGCAGGTGCATAGTTATGCAGCTGGACGTAAGGAGATGCAGGCCCTGTTGCTTAGTCCTCGATGCGGCTAGACATTAGCAAGCTCCGCTCCAGGTGCCTGCTAATTACACAAGCCTCATGCTCTGTCCAAGCTGAGGTTCTTTGCTGCTAGATATATTCTCGTGGGCATATAGCTGGAATAACACAGCTAAATATCTCCTACAGTGGAGTCACTCATCTCTGGTTTGCTTAGAGATTCACTATCCAATGCCTACTAACCCTTTTATTCTATATGTAATTATTTTGCACCAAATCCACACATGAAAAGTTTTCCTCTGATACTCACTGACTATGCCGCACAGATTGGGTTGAATGACAGAATTATCGATCTATCTCCTCCTCACCCGTAAGCGCAGGAGAGAGAGAAGCTACTGTCTTCATGACCGACATAGCATGTGACAGACTAAATATTCAAACTCAAATAGGGAAACATTGAGTAAGGAAGGAATTATTTTGGTCATCCATGGTTAGGAAACCATATATATGGTTAAATAAAATCAGAAGAAAAGAAGAAGAGAAGTGTGAATGTCAGGAAAATAAAACTTCCCCGAAGTCATAGCGCTGCAGCTGTTAAATGGACAAGAGTGCTAACTTTCAGGAGGGACAGAGACACTGAACAAAAACCATGGAAAACAAACTACACAATTAGTATTGCCATGACAAATATGGCATACTGGCACCGACAGAAACATTTCCATTTCTAGCTTTTACATTTTTTCCCACATTCTCAATATAATAAAAAAATAAAAGAAATGATGGTGTAGAAGAGTAGTGACAGATACAGCAATATTCTCATGAAAAAACCCTGATACTGTATGTTGTTCCTATGTAACCCAGTTGTTTGTGTGCTACATACCTTTCCATGTTTAAAAACTGCACACAAGATCTACTCTCTCACAACACACATTGAAAAGCATCAGATCACCACTAGAAAGCTTGCAAACATACCAAATACGTGCATGACAATGGAAACTTCAGGGGTTCATTTCTGCAGAATGACTTCTGAATGTCAGGTGTTTGAAGTGATCAGAGGCAGTTCTGCCTGCAAAACACCCTGTGCACATGTATGAAGTGTCTGGTGATGATTAAGAAATCAAAATCCTTTCAGGTTATCCCTTTGGGTTAGACCAGTAAGACTGATAATCCAAAATAACTTTTCTATCTTCTTCTGCCCTTGTGACAGACTTTGCTGTATCTGGTTTTCCTCTTCCTTGCATAACTAAGGCATAATTTCCTTAATATAAGCTGATGGAGCCAGTTCTCACATTACCAAGATGCCCACAAGTCTAACTTGGCTGCCAGACATGCCTGGCCTTGGATACATTCTTTTGGAAAACTGTTTCCCCAGCTTGCTTACCCCAGATGACCTACTACTGGTGTGTGAGGAAAAGTGGAGGAGGTAGGGAGAAGCTCAGTTACCTGCTAAAAGTCCTTTAATCAATTTTTTGGCATTTCTGTAACCAAAAACTAAAATTCAGACTCCCCTTCTGATGACTATTTCCTACATTTCCTGACTTGCTGAAATGCTAAATGAGAAAGATGTAGAAAATGCTTTTGATACTGAAAGGTAGCATGTACATGTGGTCTTGAGATAAGCATTTACTAACAAATTTACCCAGTTATTCCAACTGGTTACACAGTGGCTCCAGGGAGCTGCTACGCCTTCCTTATAAAATCACGGTTTCTTCTTTCACCCACATGGCTGGTGGCAAAGCTTCCTCTCTGGTGTTTTGAATAGTTTCAATAAGTGAAGTCTGAACATTTACAGGCCCTGGCTAAACAAATTTACCAATATGTATGATTATGAACCAATATGTATAATTATGATAGAGAATAGGGGCTCAAAGCAAAACAGAAACTATGTGCAAAAGCCTATGGCAGGGCTATCTTCCCACATTACCATTCGACAGCTACAACCGGCCACGCGACACGGCACGGCACAACACTCACGTGAATACGTGGTGGTAGCGCTCTCCTGCATCCTCTGGAAGTTTTCTCTGTCTGCTCCAGCAGTAAGAGAGAGTGACCGGGTGTCCGAATCCGGTGAGTTAGTTCTGGTGTCCGCATCCCCTTTCAGAATAAGCCAACTGGTCTTTAACTGAAGGGAATAAAATCCTGTTAAATGGGATTTAACATCTGAGTGCAATTCATCTACTTCACCAGTCCAGGAGTCCTTTATACTTGATTTTATGTTTATGCTGTACCAACCATCTACTAAAGTATAAAAGTACATGATATTATCTCCTGTTAGATATTACAGCTATCAAAAAATTTAACTTTCAGCTGCACTGAGGATGACCGCTCTGCCCCACTTTAAAAGATGCACTGTTTCATTTTTATTTAATATTCAATAACATTTATCTTTTATGTAGACAAACACTCTCAACAAAAGTCCAAAAGCCTTAGCTGAATCACCAAGGTACATATTTATACTGAGTGAAATTCCATGAACTTACTATTGAAAATCTTAATATCTCTATTTCTTTCTTTACTGCAAAATGTAGATTCTAAGCCCTCTGAGCAAGAGGTTATGCTTTTATCTTTGAAAGACCTAAAATCAACATGATTATTTCCGTTATAAAAAGATGTATCTTTAAATATAAACCCATTTCAAAGGACAGTTTCCTCAAAAACCATCAGTACCTCCTTTTGTTCTTTCTAGTCATTACCTTCTTACTGTCCTGATCCAAATTTCCATCCTCCCCTTCTGATCGTCTTGCTGCTATAACATAAAGTTAATGATAAAATTAATGACAAAAATTAAAGCAGACATACATCTTTTTTTGATGGTGATTATGTTCCATATATTCTCAAAAGTGAAAAAACATCCAAAAAGAAATTTTGGATGGAAGAAAATTGGATGAGTAAAGCTATGGTGTCACAGAATTATTTTAAATCATTTTGAAATAATTACAGTTAATACTCATGTTGTGAGTACACAGTGAATGTAGAAATCTACTTTTTTTTAAGAGGAAGCTGCTTTTGGGTAATGATTGGGGGAAAAATCCCACATCATAACTTAGAGGCAGATTTAAATGATCATGGCACAAAGAAGCAAGTTATTTCTCTGTTCTTTTGTGGTGCTGTGATCATGAAAACAGACATGGTTATTTAGCTATAACGAGGTCTGCACATCTGGTCCCCGCATGTTCCCAAAGGATTTGCAAGCATGGTAAAAAAGACAGGAAGAAATCTGGTATTACCTCTTTATTATAGCTGCAAGAGAATCGGAGTCAGTACAAAGGGTGTGAAGGTACGTGAGAGAGCTGACCCTCTTATGCATTTATCATTTCATTAGCAGGAACAAAAGAAGACTAACTCTAAATTTCACAGTTCCTCAACCATCCATTTTTCTAATTAATTTCTGTTTCTCAAAACAAAATGTTGCTGACATTTACCTGTTGCTTTATTCTCTCTTAAGCTTCCAACTTCCCAAGCAAAAGAAAACCCAAACTGAAAATGTAAAAGCTATTAATTAGACAGTTCCCAACCATCAGATGTGTATTTTATGGTCTTATATGGCCTCAGAGATAATTTTACAGAAAGAATTTGTGCCAAATTTCACCTTACTTCAGATATTTTCCCCAAACCTGAGTCCTACTTCCTTTCATATCACTCTGTGTTGTTTTGGGAAGAGTTTTAATTGCATAACATTTGAGTAATATAACCATCTGGCAAAATTTTAAGCCCAGGAGAGGTTATCATAACAGTGGGATGGTCTGCAACGCTGAGTACAAGGGTGGTGCGAGAGCCCCATGCAACACAGCGCAGCCAGAAAAACAGGTATATTAATAATAAAATAAAGAGGAGACTATGAAAGTTAAGGATCACATTAGACTGCTCAGAGACAGATGTTAGGAGGAGCACAAGTTGCACCTTTAAAAGTTCCTGTCACCATCGCAGCTAGCTGGGGACAACTCTTCCCTCTCCACTTCCCTACCAGCATGTTGGCAGAGGATCTGTCCTGCATCTAAACAATATGGGCAAAAGGCCACCTACCATTACCACGCCAGTGCTGCTCTACTGCATTTTCTGGTGCCATCACACAGCTAATGTCTCAAGCACTACTGGTTTTGTTGAGGGGGTGATATATTAAAAGTGACAAATTGCAGTAAGGGAAAAGTCTATGGGTTAGAGGTGAAAATCTGTAACTGCAGTGTTCCTTCTCAGTTTAATGTGGCAAAACAAAGCTGGGTCAGAAAATAAAAACAGTATTCTGAAAAATTCATGGTTTTCACTTCTAGCTCATGGCCTCATGACCAGGGCATTTTCCTAGGATGGTAAGCTGTTACTCCGAAAAAGAAATAGCAGATCCTTGAACCTGGCTTGCCTACCTTTCAGTGAAATCTTCTAATCAGTGTTTAATCAGTAACAAGATGTGAAAAATAGAAAATAAAGTCCCTATGGCCCTTGATGGCAGTCAACAAGTTGTTCCAGGTTATACATACAGATCTGTTCAGTAAATCAGAAATTCTTAAAGAGACACTGATGTATTTCTGCAATTTTTTTCCCAAGAGGTCGATGTTTTCAAAAAAAAAGGCCCATCCAAAGTTCCTGGGTGCTTTATGCAACTCACTGTGGGCAGACAAATCTGAGCAGCTTTTCATCAGCCCTGAGCTTCCCTGGCACAAGGGACACGCAGTCACTCTGAGAAACCAGGTGTGAACTGTACCTTTCCCACGGATGGATCAGTGCTGAACATGAAACCTCTTCAATCTTTTTATCTTCGAACTACATTTTCCGGAAAATGAATGCACACAAAAAAATGACCACCCAGGCTCCCGCACTCTTTACGTCCCTGTGCCAACTCACAGTCTGATTGCTCATATGTGACATTTTTCCATCACCTTTTTTCACTCTAGAGTTAGGTGTTTATAATAGAAACACAGAAGCTCTGGCAGCAACAAACCTGCTGGGCACTGCTGCAATTGAAACCTTTTAAAGCCAAATGTTTTGGATGAGTTTCTTGTATTTTTGTTTTAAAGAACATTTTTGTGCTTGTTTGTTCAAACTTGGTTTCTTCAGTGAAGGAATGTTCCCTGGCTCCTTTTCAGGATGTTTACTGTCCCTTTAGCTTGAGGAACTGAATCACCAGTTGTGTGTGTGTGTTCATGCTCTAGCAAAAAGATTTGTACAACCTCTTCTGCGAATTCCTCCAGAACAAAAGGTAAATTCTGTTTGTCTTCCTATTGGAAGGAAAGTTCATTGCTCTATTTTTTCTTGATTTAGATCAAAATACAATTTGGATACTAGATTTTTTGATTTAGAGTGAATTATGATATGTTCTTTAGTAGAGGCACAACAAGTATGTATTTTAACACACCCTTTCAGAACATTTATAATATATATATAAAAAGTTTAAAATACATGCACTTGTTGTGCTATCGAGAGTATTGACTCCATAATTCGATTCTCTACTACAGTGATTACGAGGAATAACTCCACTGATGTTAGTGGAGATACAGTAGTGTAAAATTGACACAATCCAGTGTCTGACTGCATATCAGACTCACTGAAAACTGATATAAAGATGAATGGCCTGGAAGGAAAAAAGCTGCTGTTTAGAATCCTTTTTGCAAAACAAAAATACCTATAACATCAAATGACATAGTCATGATACAGGATATTAGATATCATCAGCTTGTATAAAAGAATGAAGCTATTCTGACTTATATCAAATGAGATTTTGAAGCTTATTTAGTAACTTTGCATTTGCTCATGATCTTTCCAAACACCACGACAATTTTCAGCCTTTTCCTTTGTCAGTAGCTTTTTTTTTTTGTTCAGTTTGAATACGTATCGCAAATGATTTGTATATCTGAACAAAAGAACGAATTAAAAGAGCTTTGGCAGACTGTGATGTTTGCTGATAACATTAAATCAAGCAGTAAAAACCAAACCAAAACAAAAAAACCTGTCTTTTTGCCATAAAGATCACATTGGCCCAAGATCAGGATATTATGAGCTGAAAATGTCTACCAAAGACCGATGACTGTGCAGTTACTCAATGTGAAATAGGGAAGGCTTCTTTTCTAGGGAACACCGACTCCCTCTGCTCGGTTCACAGGCATCACTTGTCCATTTACTTTCTATTAACACTGTATCAGATCCAAATGAGAACTTTATCCAAAAGTAACTACCATTTTTCCATAAAAGGTAGTATAAAAATGATAACTACACAAAAAAATCATGCTTTAGACCGAATATATTAAATAAAAATCTTTTATCAGATAAAGTAACAATTTTTGTTTGTTCTGACCACGGACTCAGTGATAGATCTGCTGAATTTCCTGACTGTTCACTCCAAGAAAGCTACCAGTTATCAGGCAAAATCAAAGCACGTCTGCTCCAGCAGCAGTAGAAGAGAGGCTTCGCTGCTCTCACACCCAGGCTGGGAGTCACCTCTTTGCTGGAAGCTCGGGGAAGGCCGCAGGATGGGAAGAGCTGCGACTGCCGTCCAGGCTCCTGAGGACATGCTGCTCAGAGGTGCAGACTGGACCTTGCCTGGCCATGAAGAGTGCCAGAACCTCGTGCTCTTCTCTACGTTGCTTTCATCACCAAAGCGCCTTAGGCACGGCTTACAGACAGGTTTACTTTATTCTCTCATTCTGTGTGGACAGGGGAGTAACCAGTAGCACAGTGGAGTTCTTGCAGTAGGACAGGCTTGTATCACGGGTTTTATTTTTTGGCCTCCGCTTCTGAACTCAGAAGTATGCGAGCAGTGATGCCTTTAATCAGAAATGTCAGAAATGTAGTTACGCGCTTTTCAGGCACCCAGTGGCTACAGGACCCGGGTGGTTGATGCAGCGGTGGTTCCTGCCACTTCTCATCATGTAGAAATCTTCAGATGCTGCATAACTGTCTGGGGAGTGACAGGCCCAGAGAGGTGGTAAGGGAGCTGGGGGGTTAACTAGAATAGCAAAGGAGCAGGGAATCCAAGGTCTTCCAAACAAGAAACCCCCTACACACTTGCTTTGAAAGACTAATAATGGAATTTAGTTTAGAAAAAAGTATTCTGTGTTACTAACTCTGTATCGTGAGCCAAGATCATTGTCAAATGTCCCCAATAAAACAGCAGACGCTGACACCAACATGGAAATTGCAGTGCCGTTAATTAGCGACAAACACAACAGAAATACGAATAGAAGAATACAAACTTGACATTTCTAATAACTTAAAAAGAAATACTGGTTTTGGTGTTAAATATTAATTAACTTTTCACCACACAATATTCATTTCGCTATATACTGAGATACTGGATTCTTATTTGTAAGCCAGAAAATAGCATAACTATAAAATCTAAATTTTCAGAAGCTGCTGGTTGACTTTTGAAGCAAGAGTAGCTGACATGAGAATTTATATCTGAAATCAAATAATGGATTGTATCGCTAGAAATTTTTCAGTAAGTTCTTTGATAACATTTGGAATGTTTCTACTTTATTGTGTTCAAAGCACATTTCTTTACTAGAGTCTTAAGTCAGACTCTCAGTCACATAAAACATCACATGTTTGTATCTGTTGTTTAAAAACTTAGACATCAATTTTGAAGCTGGGTTGACCAAAGCTTTTCCAACTGTATCTTGCTGATGATATCAGCTATTGAAAAAAAAAATGTTCTTAACAGATGTGGTGTGATTATATTTGCTCTTGATATTAGACAGCTTGAAGATTTTGAAGAGGAAAAGTAGATATTCTATATACAGCACCTATAAATGAACTTTTTTTTCTAGCAGTGTGAGAATTATTTTCAAACAGTAGATACTCCAAAGCATAATCTGAAAACATGACAGTAGTGTCATATATTTACATGTTTTTTATCACTCCAAAAATAAGCAAAATGTTTTAAACTTAGCATTAGGTTTGAATTATCAAGGCAAGGCAAAATATCATTATCTCAGTTACAGAGAACTTACTGAATCCTTGGACATCATGTTATACAAAGTGGTATTTAATTTTCTTGTTACTTCTTTTCCTTTTCTAATTCAGATTACAGGGATTCTAGCATAATGAAATGCAAATACTCTAGCAAACCAGTTCAGCAGTAAATATACATTTCTTTACAAAGATGTGTAGCAAAAACTGCAACAGAGAAAAACAGACTGTACCATGCTGCTTGTAGATAGGAGGTTTCCTATAGATGTTATCTTTTACGCCAGTGTCTGAGAAAGAGGGAAGGAAAGAACAAAAGAGTAAGCAAGCAGTTTAGATCATGTTGCTCCTGTGTCCTCTCAACAACACTAAAATGCAAACTCGTGCAAAGACCACCTATTCATTCACTGGTTTGCTATTCACTGGTAATTGTAAGAGAATTCAGTATTGCTCATCATCGATATATATTTAAAACATTGGCTATGCCTACCTAGACAGCCTAGTCTATCTAAATAAGTCCCTCAAAATGCTTCAAGACACCTCAAGTGACATCCATTTGCTGGTATGTAGATGGCCTATCTGAGCTACCAATTCATAGTCAACACAGAGAAACTGGCTACACTTCTCCATCATTGCAGCAAAGTTGTCTGTAATAGTCAGACTTGAAAAGGGACTACTTCTCCATTCATTATCAGAGACTGCACATGTTCAGATGTAGACATTTTTACCAGAAATGCCTAATGTTCTCAAACAAAGTTGTATTGCTTCTCTACAGCTTGAGCTGTAGAACTGACTCAGCCTTCCAGGTATTTTTGGTAAGCCCTCAAGGTCACACTCCAGGATTCCCATAGCATGCTGTATGGATGTCAAAATTAGGTCTACAGACCTGAGCAGATAAAATTCGTCATTATGGTGCATTCATAGAAAAGTCAGCCTCAGAAGCCAAACATAAATAAACTATTCCACTAAGTAGGTAGATGGGCTTAGCCCTGAAAAAGCTGAAGAGCGTAGACATAAATCTAGCGTGCTTGTAAATTGAAAGTGAGCTTGAAAATGGATGTATGCAAGGACACAACTACTGTGGGCTTCATGGTGACCCAAAGCTTTTCATCTGTCTTAAAGTATATATTAATGTGACTCTGTAAGTCAGAGAGTAGATAGATAAGTGAAAAACAAATATAGAAACAAAAAACTTTCAGTCTTCCCTCCTTCACAGCAATCAACAGACTATGCAGTTGTGGCACTAAAAGTAGCTGCATCCTTGTAGTTTAATAACATCTGTCATTGTGTGCCTCCCTTAATGCAAACTTTTTTTATACATAAGCAACCAGTACTGTAACTCTTTTATTTCTGAGACCAAGTTTAACAGATAATGGACTCTTACTCATTAAAAGTTTTCTTGCATTGAAGTTCTAAGTTCACAAATCAATGTAAAAATAAAAATACAATTAGAAGAGAATAAATAGGTGCCAGCAATTGAAGATCAAAAGCAAAGCAGTGAATGCCTACCTGGAATATGGAAATGCCTAGGAGCCTGCTGATAGACAGAAGGTGAAGATTTGCTGTCTGAGTACATGGATAAACTTGGAGTGCTCCGACCACTTTCACTGCCTCCAAGGGGAAGAGCAAAGAAAGCAGATAAAAGAAAAAAAATGGAAAGCAAAGTAGAGTATTTCAAGCATAAAAGCTTGTTCAGAATGACTTGTTAATCCAACTTTTTAAAATAAATCGGTTGTGTAAAGCCTATTATTTTTCAGCACAGTATATTTGCTCAATCTCCAAACAGAATGATGAATTTTAGTTTTCAACTATCTCATCAATAATAAATGCTTAATAGATAATATCAGATTAAACTGCAATCTTGCATCCCTGCTGCAGTCTTGCATCCCCACTTCTCTTTTGGAAATATTTTAATGTAGAAAACAAAAGGACAAAAACACCCATAATCCTATAATATGTTTTGCATAGCCTTAAGTGAATAATCTATTAGTTGAGTTTTTGAGAAGTTTAATGCTATGGCTTATAGCATTATAGCCTGCCTTTAAAACCATCAATAAAATCATTCAGTATTGTTTAAATTGTCTAAAACCAATATTTGGCCAATGTTTCGGTTAAGTCAAATATTCCTGCATATATCAATGACAAAAACAGACGTTGAAATTTGGTATTCCCTTCAACTTTCCCCACAGGTAACATGCCA